>NC_088424.1:42083224-42095724 GCF_034236695.1 Oncorhynchus nerka | reverse complement strand
TAAGCTTAGCATTTTTACAATGACGGTCTGAATCCTAGCCAGAGACTTGAGAGAACTGGGTTAGGCCACGCACTGAACTGTTTGTTGAAAAGACAGAAATATACACAAGCACCGACACACGGACAGACATACATGCATATGTGCGCAAGAACACGCATGCACACAAACACACACACACACACACACACACACACACACACACACACACACACACACACACACACACACAAGAATGTATGCACAAACACACACGCACACACAGTACAACTATTTCTCCCCTCTCTTCCCCTCCTCCTATCCTCTCTCTCCCAACCTCTCTTTCTCTCTCTCTCTTGCTCCCCCTCTCTCTCTCTCTTGCTCTCCTCCCCTCTCTCTCTCATAATTGACTGACTTATTTTTTTACATTTAATTTCAATCTCTTATTCCCCCCCGCCCCATTTATATATCCTCCCTTTTTCAATAATTAATCTGTCTCTCTTTCCTCAACCTCTCTCTGATTTCCTCCATCTGTTTTTCTTTATGTTTTATTCACATCTTCATTTCTCTGCCGCGTTAATTGCTTCTTAAGAGTGGTAAACACCACCCCCTTATCTCCTCGTCCTCCTCCTTCCCCCTTTCACTCCTCGCCTTCCTTCCCCCGTCCTCCCCATTATCCCCTCGTCCTCCTCCCTTCCCTCTCCACCCCCATTCCCCCTCATCCTCCCCCTTCCCCCCCGTCCAATTAACAACTGGATTAAGATTGACTAAATAACCGGGTAAAGATTGACTTGACAACTGGGTAAAGATTGACTTGACAACTGGGTAAAGATTGACTTGACAACTGGGTAAAGATTGACTTGACAACTGGGTAAAGATTGACTTGACAACTGGGTAAAGATTGACTTGACAACTGGGTAAAGATTGACTTGACAACTGGGTAAAGATTGAATTAACAACTGGGTAAAGATTGAAATAACAACTGGGTAAAGATTGACTTGACAACTGGGTAAAAATTGAATTAACAACTGGGAAAAAATTGAATTAACTACTGGGTGAAGATTGAATTAACAACTGGGTAAAGATTGAATTAACAACTGGATAAAGATTGAATTAACAACTGGGTAAAGATTGACTTGACAACTGGGTAAAGATTGACTTGACAACTGGGTAAAGATTGAATTAACAACTGGGTAAAGATTGAATTGACAGCTGGGTAAAGATTGAATTAACAACTGGGTAAAGATTTACTTAACAACTGGGTAAAGATTGAATTAACATCTGGGTAAAGATTGAATTAACACCTGGGTAAAGATTGACTTGACAACTGGGTGAAGATTGAATTAACAACTGGGTAAAGATTGAATTAACAACTGGGTAAAGATTGAATTAACAACTGGGTAAAGATTGAATTAACAACTGGGTAAAGATTGAATTAACAACTGGGTAAATATTGAATTAACATCTGGGTAAAGATTGAATTAACACTTGGGTAAAGATTGAATTAACAAATGGGTAAAGATTGACTTGACAACTGGGTAAAGATTGAATTAACAACTGGGTAAAGATTGAATTAACAACTGGTTGAAGATTGAATTAACAACTGGGTAAAGATTTCATTAACAACTGGGTAAAGATTGACTTGACAACTGGGTAAAGATTGAAATAACAACTGGATAAAGATTGAATTAACAACTGGGTAAAGATTGAATTAACAACTGGGTAAAGATTGACTTGACAACTGGGTAAAGATTGAATTAACAACTGGGTAAAGATTGACTTGACAACTGGGTAAAGATTGAATTAACATCTGGGCAAAGATTGAATTAACACCTGGGTAAAGATTGAATTAACAACTGGGTAAAGATTGACTTGACAACTGGGTAAAGATTGACTTGACAACTGGGTAAAGATTGAATTAACAACTGGGTAAAGATTGAATTGACAGCTGGGTAAAGATTGAATTAACAACTGGGTAAAGATTGAATTAACAACTGGATTAAGTTGGAATTGGATGCATTGCAAATGGTACCCTATTCCCCATATAGTGCAATACCTTAAGAATAAGATGCCATTAAGGATTCAGACATTCGAGATACAGACATTTGGGATTCAGACATTAGGGATTCATACATTTGAGATTCATACATTAGGTATTCAGCCATTAGGGATTCAGACATTAGGGATTCTGACATTTGGGATTCAGACATTTGAGATTCAGACATTAGGGATTCAGACATTAGGGATTCAGACATTAGGGATTCAGACATTAGGGATTCATACATTCAGGATTCAGACATTAGGGATTCAGACATTTGAGATTCAGACATTAGGGATTCAGACATTAGGGATTCTGACATTTAGGATTCAGACATTAGGGATTCAGACATTAGGGATTAGGACATTAGGGATTCAGACATTTGAGATTCAGATATTTGAGATTCAGACATTTTTTAAATAACACTAATTCAGTGATGATCATTTAATGACTCCAGACTATGAGATGTTGGGAATTTAGGCCCAGTAAGGGTTGTGAGATGTTGGGGGTTTAGGCTCAGTAAGGGTTGTGAGATGTTGGGGGTTTAGGCTCAGTAAGGGTTGTGAGATGTTGGGGGTTTAGGCTCAGTAAGGGTTGTGAGATGTTGGGGTTTAGGCTCAGTAAGGGTTATGAGATGTTGGGGGTTTAGGCTCAGTAAGGGTTGTGAGATGTTGGGGGTTTAGGCTCAGTAACGGTTGTGAGATGTTGGGGGTTTAGGCTCAGTAAGGGTTGTGAGATGTTGGGGGTTCAGGCTCAGTAAGGGTTGTGAGATGTTAGGGAGTTAGGCTCAGTAAGGCTTGTGAGATGTTGGGGGTTCAGGCTCAGTAAGGGTTGTGAGATGTTGGGGGTTTAGGCTCAGTAAGGGTTGTGAGATGTTGGGGTTCAGGCTCAGTAAGGGTTGTGAGAAGGTGGGGGTTTAGGCTCAGTAAGGGTTGTGAGATGGTGGGGGTTTAGGCTCAGTAAGGGTAGTGAGATGTTGGGGGTTCAAGCTCAGTAAGGGTTGTGAGATGGTGGGGTTCAGGCTCAGTATGGGTTGTGAGATGTTGGGGGTTTAGGCTCAGTAAGGGTTGTGAGATGGTGGGGGTTTAGCCTCAGTGAGGGTTGTCAGATATTGGGGGGTTAGGCTCAGTAAGGGTTGTGAGATGGTGGGGTTTAGGCTCAGTAAGGGTTGTGAGATGTTGGGGGTTTAGGCTCAGTAAGGGTTGTGAGATGGTGGGAGTTTAGGCTCAGTAAGGGTTGTGAGATGGTGGGAGTTTAGGCTCAGTAAGGGTTGTGAGATGGTGGGAGTTCAGGCTCAGTAAGGGTTGTGAGATGGTGGGAGTTTAGGCTCAGTAAGGGTTGTGAGATGGTGGGGGTTCAGGCTCAGTAAGGGTTGTGAGATGGTGGGGTTTTAGTCTCAGTAAGGGTTGTGAGATGGTGGGGGTTTAGGCTCAGTAAGGGTTGTGAGATGTTGGGGGTTCAGGCTCAGTAAGGGTTGTGAGATGTTGGGGGTTTAGGCTCAGTAAGGGTTGTGAGATGTTGGGGGTTCAGGCTCAGTAAGGGTTGTGAGAAGGTGGGGGTTTAGGCTCAGTAAGGGTTGTGAGATGGTGGGGTTTAGGCTCAGTAAGGGTTGTGAGATGTTGGGGGTTTAGGCTCAGTAAGGGTTGTGAGATGGTGGGGGTTCAGGCTCAGTCAGGGTTGTGAGATGGTGGGGTTTAGGCTCAGTAAGGGTTGTGAGATGGTGGGGTTTAGGTTCAGTAAGGATTGTGAGATGGTGGGGGTTCAGGCTCAGTAAGGGTTGTGAGATGTTGGGGGTTTAGGCTCAGTAAGGGTTGTGAGATGTTGGGGGTTTAGGCTCATTAAGGGTTGTGAGATGTTGGGGGTTTAGGCTCAGTAAGGGTTGTGAGATGTTGGGGGTTTAGGCTCAGTAAGGGTTGTGAGATGTTGGGGGTTTAGCCTCAGTGAGGGTTGTCAGGTGGTGGGGGTTAGGCTCAGTAAGGGTTGTGAGATGGTGGGGTTTAGGCTCAGTAAGGGTTGTGAGATGTTGGGGGTTTAGGCTCAGTAAGGGTTATGAGATGTTGGGGTTCAGGCTCAGTAAGGGTTGTGAGATGGTGAGGGTTTAGTCTCAGTAAGGGTTGTGAGATGGTGGGGGTTTAGCCTCAGTAAGGGTTGTGAGATGGTGGGGGTTTAGGCTCAGTAAGGGTTGTGAGATGTTGGGGGTTTAGGCTCAGTAAGGGTTGTGAGATGTTGGGGGTTCAGGCTCAGTAAGGGTTGTGAGAAGGTGGGGGTTTAGGCTCAGTAAGGGTTGTGAGATGGTGGGGGTTTAGGCTCAGTACGGGTAGTGAGATGTTGGGGGTTCAGGCTCAGTAAGGGTTGTGAGATGGTGGGGGTTCAGGCTCAGTAAGGGTTGTGAGATGTTGGGGGTTTAGGCTCAGTAAGGGTTGTGAGATGGTGGGGGTTTAGGCTCAGTAAGGGTTGTGAGATGTTGGGGGTTCAGGCTCAGTAAGGGTTGTGAGATGGTGGGGTTTAGGCTCAGTAAGGGTTGTGAGATGTTGGGTGTTTAGGCTCAGTAAGGGTTGTGAGATGGTGGGGGTTCAGGCTCAGTAAGGGCTGTGAGATGGTGGGGTTTTAGTCTCAGTAAGGGTTGTGAGATGGTGGGGGTTTAGGCTCAGTAAGGGTTGTGAGATGTTGGGGGTTCAGGCTCAGTAAGGGTTGTGAGATGTTGGGGTTTAGGCTCAGTAAGGGTTGTGAGATGTTGGGGGTTCAGGCTCAGTAAGAGTTGTGAGAAGGTGGGGGTTTAGGCTCAGTAAGGGTTGTGAGATGGTGGGGTTTAGGCTCAGTAAGGGTTGTGAGATGTGGGGTTTAGGCTCAGTAAGGGTTGTGAGATGGTGGGGTTCAGGCTCAGTAAGGGTTGTGAGATGGTGGGGTTTAAGCTCAGTAAAGGGTTGTGAGATGGTGGGGGTTTAGGTTCAGTAAGGGTTGTGAGATGGTGGGGGTTCAGGCTCAGTAAGGGTTGTGAGATGTTGGGGGTTTAGGCTCAGTAAGGGTTGTGAGATGTTGGGGGTTTAGGCTCATTAAGGGTTGTGAGATGTTGGGGGTTTAGGCTCAGGAAGGGTTGTGAGATGTTGGGGGTTTAGGCTCAGTAAGGGTTGTGAGATGTTGGGGTTTAGGCTCAGTAAGGGTCGTGAGATGGTGGGGGTTTAGGCTCAGTAAGGGTAGTGAGATGTTGGGGGTTCAGGCTCAGTAAGGGTTGTGAGATGGTCGGGGTTCAGGCTCAGTAAGGGTTGTGAGATGTTGGGGGTTTAGGCTCAGTAACGGTTGTGAGATGTTGGGGGTTTAGCCTCAGTGAGGGTTGTCAGATGGTGGGGGTTAGGCTCAGTAAGGGTTGTGAGATGGTGGGGTTTAGGCTCAGTAAGGGTTGTGAGATGTTGGGGTTTAGGCTCAGTAAGGGTTATGAGATGTTGGGGGTTCAGGCTCAGTAAGGGTTGTGAGATGGTGGGGGTTTAGTCTCAGTAAGGGTTGTGAGATGGTGGGGGTTTAGGCTCAGTAAGGGTTGTGAGATGTTGGGGGTCCAGGCTCAGTAAGGGTTGTGAGATGTTGGGGGTTTAGGCTCAGTAAGGGTTGTGAGATGTTGGGGGTTCAGGCTCAGTAAGGGTTGTGAGAAGGTGGGGGTTTAGGCTCAGTAAGGGTTGTGAGATGGTGGGGGTTTAGGCTCAGTACGGGTAGTGAGATGTTGGGGGTTCAGGCTCATTAAGGGTTGTGAGATGGTGGGGTTTAGGCTCAGTAAGGGTTGTGAGATGTTGGGGGTTTAGGCTCAGTAAGGGTTGTGAGAAGGTGGGGGTTTAGGCTCAGTAAGGGTTGTGAGATGGTGGGGGTTTAGGCTCAGTAAGGGTTGTGAGATGGTGGGGGTTAGGCTCAGTAAGGGTTCTGAGATGGTGGGGTTTAGGCTCAGTAAGGGTTGTGAGATGTTGGGGTTTAGGCTCAGTAAGGGTTATGAGATGTTGGGGGTTCAGGCTCAGTAAGGGTTGTGAGATGGTGAGGGTTTAGTCTCAGTAAGGGTTGTGAGATGGTGGGGTTTAGCCTCAGTAAGGGTTGTGAGATGGTGGGGTTTAGGCTCAGTAAGGGTTGTGAGATGTTGGGGGTTTAGGCTCAGTAAGGGTTGTGAGATGTTGGGGTTCAGGCTCAGTAAGGGTTGTGAGAAGGTGGGGGTTTAGGCTCAGTAAGAGTTGTGAGATGGTGGGGGTTTAGGCTCAGTACGGGTAGTGAGATGTTGGGGGTTTAGGCTCAGTAAGGGTTGTGAGATGTTGGGGGTTCAGGCTCAGTAAGGGTTGTGAGATGTTGGGGGTTTAGGCTCAGTAAGGGTTGTGAGATGTTGGGGTTCAGGCTCAGTAAGGGTTGTGAGAAGGTGGGGGTTTAGGCTCAGTAAGGGTTGTGAGATGGTGGGGGTTTAGGCTCAGTAAGGGTTGTGAGATGTGGGGTTTAGGCTCAGTAAGGGTTGTGAGATGGTGGGGGTTCAGGCTCAGTAAGGGTTGTGAGATGGTGGGGGTTTAGGCTCAGTAAGGGTTGTGAGATGGTGGGGTTTAGGTTCAGTAAGGGTTGTGAGATGGTGGGGGTTCAGGCTCAGTACGGGTAGTGAGATGTTGGGGGTTCAGGCTCAGTAAGGGTTGTGAGATGGTGGGGGTTCAGGCTCAGTAAGGGTTGTGAGATGTTGGGGGTTTAGGCTCAGTAAGGGTTGTGAGATGGTGGGGGTTTAGGCTCAGTAAGGGTTGTGAGATGTTGGGGGTTCAGGCTCAGTAAGGGTTGTGAGATGGTGGGGTTTAGGCTCAGTAAGGGTTGTGAGATGTTGGGGGTTTAGGCTCAGTAAGGGTTGTGAGATGGTGGGGTTCAGGCTCAGTAAGGGCTGTGAGATGGTGGGGTTTTAGTCTCAGTAAGGGTTGTGAGATGTTGGGGTTCAGGCTCAGTAAGGGTTGTGAGATGTTGGGGGTTTAGGCTCAGTAAGGGTTGTGAGATGTTGGGGGTTCAGGCTCAGTAAGGGTTGTGAGAAGGTGGGGGTTTAGGCTCAGTAAGGGTTGTGAGATGGTGGGGGTTTAGGCTCAGTAAGGGTTGTGAGATGTGGGGTTTAGGCTCAGTAAGGGTTGTGAGATGGTGGGGTTCAGGCTCAGTAAGGGTTGTGAGATGGTGGGGGTTTAGGCTCAGTAAGGGTTGTGAGATGGTGGGGTTTAGGTTCAGTAAGGGTTGTGAGATGGTGGGGGTTCAGGCTCAGTAAGGGTTGTGAGATGTTGGGGGTTTAGGCTCAGTAAGGGTTGTGAGATGTTGGGGGTTTAGGCTCATTAAGGGTTGTGAGATGTTGGGGTTTAGGCTCAGGAAGGGTTGTGAGATGTTGGGGGTTTAGGCTCAGTAAGGGTTGTGAGATGTTGGGGGTTTAGGCTCAGTACGGGTCGTGAGATGGTGGGGGTTTAGGCTCAGTAAGGGTAGTGAGATGTTGGGGGTTCAGGCTCAGTAAGGGTTGTGAGATGGTGGGGGTTCAGGCTCAGTAAGGGTTGTGAGATGTTGGGGGTTTAGGCTCAGTAAGGGTTGTGAGATGTTGGGGGTTTAGGCTCAGTAAGGGTTATGAGATGGTGGGGGTTTCGGCTCAGTAAGGGTTGTAGTAAAGAACATTCCGTCTGTCTGTGTGTGATGTTATGATGTCACACCTGGAATATTGACATTGACCCACGCTCTGTCTGTTTTACCCCCTTCCCTCTATTCTTCTTTCTCTCCATCATTCAGTCTGTCTATCAGTCTGTCTGTCGTGTTGAGGTCTATTGATGATACTAGCTCAGTTCTGTCTCTCTAATTTGGCATGAAATGAATGAGCAGCAGAGCATGTTCTCCCTATCCTCCTCCATGTTCCCCCTCTCCTCTCCTCTCCTCCTCCATGTTCCCCCTCCCCTCTCCTCTCCTCCTCCATGTTCCCCCTCTCCTCTCCTCTCCTCTCCTCTCCTCTCCTCTCCTCTCCTCTTCCATGTTCCCCCTCTCCTCTCGTCCTCCATGTTCCCCTCTCCTCTCCTCCTCCATGTTCCCCCTCTCCTCTCCTCCTCCATGTTCCCCCTCTCCTCTCCTCACCATGTCCCCACTCTCCTCTCCTCCTCCATGTCCCCCTTCTCCTCTCCTCCTCCATGTCCCCTCTCCTCTCCTCCTCCATGTTCCCCCTCTCCTCTCCTCCTCCATGTTCCCCCTCTCCTCTCCTCCTCCATGTTCCCCCTTTCCTCTCCTCCTCCATGTTCCCCCTCTCCTCTCCATGTACCCCTCCTCCTCTCCTCCTCCATGTTCCCCTTCTCCTCTCCTTCTCCATGTTCCCCCTCTCTTATCCATGTTCCCCTCTCCTCTCCATGTTCCCCCTCTCCTCTCCTCCTCCATGTTCCCCCTCTCCTCTCCATGTACCCCCTCTCCTCTCCTCCTCCATGTTCCCCCTCTCCTCTCCTCCTCCATGTTCCCCCTCTCCTCTCTTCCTCCATGTTCCCCGTCTCCTCTCCATGTTCCCCCTCTCCTCTCCTCCTCCATGTTCCCCCTCTCCTCTCCATGTCCCCCCTATCCTCTCCTCCTCCATGGGGTGATGGAAGTGGGACAGAGGAGAGAAACAAGCAGATCAGGTTTTTCACTCTTCTTTCCCCAGGAGACTCAACTCTCCTCACTGCTGCTGGCTCTTACTCACTCTCTCCCTCCCCCATCTCTCTCTCTCGCTCTTTCACTATTTCTCTCTTTCTCTTTCACTATTTCGCTCTCTCTCTCTCTCTCTTTTCAGCATGGCCGAGATTGGTAGACCTATGTTAGTATTATTGGATTAAAATGAAATAATTAACTATTGTACGTACATATGGTTTTCTATATTTGCCAAATGCACTATATATACACAAGTATGTGGACTTCAAATGAGTGGATTTGGATATTTCAACCACACCCGTTGCTGACAGGTGTATAAAATCGAGCACACAGCCATGCAATCTCCATAGACAAACATTGGCAGTAGAATGAAGAGCTCAGAGCTCATTTTTTACATGGCACAGTCAAAAGGATGACACCTTTCCAACAAGACAGTTTGTCAAATTTCTGCCCAGCTAGAGCTGCCCTGGTCAACTGTAAGAGTTGTTATTGTAAAGTGGAAACGTCTAGGAGGAATAACGGCTCACCGCAAATTGTTAGACCACAAAAGCTCAGAACAGGACCGCCGAGTGCTGAAGCTCAGAACAGGACCGCCGAGTGCTGAAGCTCAGAACAGGACCGCCGAGTGCTGAAGCTCAGAACAGGACCGCCGAGTGCTGAAGCTCAGAACAGGACCGCCGAGTGCTGAAGCTCAGAACAGGACCGCCGAGTGCTGAAGCTCGTACCGTGTAAAAATTGTCTGTACTCGGTTGCAACACAACATAGTTCCAAACTGCCTCTGGAAGCAACGGCAGCACAATAACTGTTCGTCGGGAGCTTCATGAAATGGGTTTCCATGGCCGAGCAGCCGCACACAAGCCTAAGATCACCATGCGCAATGCCAAGCGTCTGCTGGAGTGGTGTAAAGTACTCCGCCATTGGATTCTGGAGCAGTGGAAACGTGGTCTCTGGAGTGATAAATCATGCTTCACCATCTGGCAGTCCGACAGACAAATCTGGGTTTGGCGGATGCCAGTAGAACACTACCTGCC
Source organism: Oncorhynchus nerka (assembly GCF_034236695.1). NCBI lineage: Eukaryota > Metazoa > Chordata > Actinopteri > Salmoniformes > Salmonidae > Oncorhynchus > Oncorhynchus nerka. The sequence goes on along the minus strand of NC_088424.1, from coordinate 42,086,058 downwards.
CCAATGCATAGTGCCAAATGGATGAGGAATAATGGTCTGGGGCTGTTTTTCATGGTTCGGGTTAGACCCCTTAGTTCCAGTGAAGGGAAATCTTAATGCTACAGAATACAATGACATTCTAGACGATTCTGTGCTTCCAACTTTGTGGCAACAGTTTGGGGAAGGCCCTTTCCTGTTTCAGCATGACAATGCCCCAGTGCACAAAGTGAGGTCCATACAGAAATGGTTTGTTGTGATTGGTGTGGAAAAACTTGACTGGCCTGACAAATACTCTTGTGGCTGAATGGAAACAAGTCCCCACAGCAATGTTCCAACATCTAGTGGAAAGCCTTAACAGAAAAATGGAGGCTGTTATAGCAGCAAATGGGGGGGACCATCTCCATATTAATGTACATGATTTGGGAATGAGATGTTTGACGGAGGTGGTGGTGTCCACACACCTTTGGTCATGTAGTGTAAAAGCACATCTCAAAAGTCTCTCACTCTGTCTCTATCCCCTCTCTTCTGATCCATTCGCGTTCCCACATCACAGTTGACGGGTTCACTTCAGTCTCCACTCTACAAATTCCCAACGTGGTCTTTCTCTCTGCATGTTTATCTTTCATGTTAGTGTCCTCCCTCCTTACCCCCTCCTTCTTCCACCTTTCTCCTGACTCGTGTCTCTCCCCTCTCTCTCTCTCTCTCTCTCTCTCTCTCTCTCTCATTCCTTCTCTCTGTCTCTCTCTCTCATTCCTTCTCTCTCTCTCTCTCTCTCTCTCTCTCATTCCTTCTCTCTGTCTCTCTGTCTCTCTCTGTCTCTCTGTCTCTCATTCCTTCTCTCTGTCTCTCTCTCTCATTCCTTCTCTCTCTCTCATTCCTTTCTCTCTCTCTCTCTCTCTCTCTCTCATTCCTTCTCTCTGTCTCTCTCTCTCATTCCTTCTCTCTCTCTCATTCCTTCTCTCTGTCTCTCTCTCTCTCTCTCTCTCTCTCTCTCTCTCTCATTCCTTCTCTCTGTCTCTCTCTCTCTCATTCCTTCTCTCTCTCTCTCGCTCTCTCATTCTCTCTGTCTCTCTCTCTCTCATTCCCCGTCTCTCTCTCTCATTCCCCGTCTCTCTCTCTCCTTCCCCGTCTCTCTCTGGAACAACTTTAATTAGCTAGTAGCCGGGAGTCAACCTCTGCTCCTCCACACTCCCACTGTGACACACACATATGCCAATGAGTACACAAACACACACACACCGACACACACACACAGACACAGACATGCCCACACAAACATTCTGAAATATGCTTGTTGTGGAAAAACGGAATATATTCTGAAATCATATAATTGCACTGATTCCCTTAAGTCTATTACATATATGCCTGGTTAAAACTGCGTCTGTGTAAAATACTGTTTTAGCTGTGTGAAAGCAGCATCCCTCCGGTGGTTCAGAGCACCAGAATGTCATGCCATGGCTTGGGGGAGGGGCTTCAGGGTCCATGTGACTCTCAACATTAGCAGTGACACAGAAAATACGTTTCAATTCTGCATTTTGCCCTCCGACGAAAATCTACGACTTTCAATGTAAATGCATTTTTTTATTTGTGTTTAAAATCATTAAAATCATCAGGAGGAAATATGTTTGTGGCAGTACTTCACTGTAGTGTTGCTGTGAGGCACAGTGAAGAATGAAAGAGATTTAGATCCCAATGGAGTTACACAGGAGCTCTTTCTTTTAGAGGGAATTCGCCTCAAGATCAGAGTGTGTGTGTGCGTGTGTGCATGCGCGAGTGTGTGCGCGTGTGTGTGCGTGTGTGGGTATGCTGTTTATTAGATGTAGTATGGAGGAGGAGGACAGCTGACAGTGGTCACAGGACTATCAGCAATCAACCACACTTTCAGCCAGGGGTGTTGACAAGACACAAACTCCCACAGGACTATAGGGAGACAGTGTGTGCATCCCAAATTACACCATATTTCCTTTATAGTGAAATATATATTTTTTAACGCTTTAAAAAGTTGTGTACTACATAGGGAATATGGTGCCATTTGGGACAGGACTCTGGTCAAAAGTAGGGCACTACATAGGGAATAGGGTGCCATTTGGGACAGGACTCTGGTCAAAAGTAGGGCACTACATAGGGAATAGGGTGCCATTTGGGACAGGACTCTGGTCAAAAGTAGGGCACTACATAGGGAATAGGGTGCCATTTGGGAATCCATTCATAGTGCTTGAGTAAGATGTGTGTGGTTTAGCAGTAGAACAGACCAGTGAGTTAGTTAGGCCTCAACAGAAACATGTTACAGTGTTGAATCCATAATCACCAAAGCACAAACACACTGATATAAATCACAAACACTTCCCCCTGAACCTGGATACAGTAAGCATCCCGACTTCAGTCAGAAACACATTTAGAGTTGAAAACACAGGTTTTTCCCCATTCGAAACCTCCACTGGGACCAATGATAAAGCTACTTTCCTCCATCCAATCTGAAGCCTGTTTTAAAGCTGCTTTCCTCTATTCAATCTGAAGCCTGTTTTAAAGCTACTTCCCTCTATCCAATCTGAAGCCTGTTTTAAAGCTACTTTCCTCTGTCCAATCTGAAGCCTGTTTTAAAGCTGCTTTCCTCTATTCAATCTGAAGCCTGTTTTAAAGCTACTTTCCTCTATTCAATCTGAAGCCTGTTTTAAAGCTAATTTCTCTAAAAACCTTTATTCAATCTGAACCCCGTTTTAAAGATCATTTCCTGTTGAGCCGACATACGCAGCGTTTGCAGTGAATGCAGTCTCCGCTAACGCTAGTGAATGCTAACGCGGGAACATTGCCTGTAAATTTCAATCACACTGTAACGCTGAATTATCGCAAATACG
>NC_088424.1:42028224-42078224 GCF_034236695.1 Oncorhynchus nerka | reverse complement strand
TTATTTATTTTCCCTTTTGTACTTTAATTATTTGCACATCATTACAACACTGTATATATACATAATATGACATTCTTTTGGAACTTCTGTGAGTGTAATGTTTACTGTACATTTTAATTGTTTATTTCACTTTTGTTTATTATCTACTTCACTTGCTTTGGCAATGTTAACATATGTTTTCTATGCCAATAAAGCCCTTAAAATGAATTGAATTTTGAAGAGGTAAGAGTTAAAAGAGGAAGCATGCATGCTGTCCCCTTGGTAACAGAAATGGAGGGATCCTGAGAGAGAAAGAGAAACAGACAAACAGACAAACACAAAAGGCACATTAAGAAAATGGGGAGCCATTATCACCCCCCCCCCTTTCCTTCTCTCATTCGCACCCTCCCTTCCTCCCTCCATCCATCCACCTCTCCTCGTTGTCTCTCAACACTCCACTGAACCTTCTCATCTAACCAACACTCACTCTGTTTGTAAAGCCACTGTTATCTCTCAGTGTCAATTTGACTGAGGGAGGGAGCCCTGTGTGTGTGTGTGTGGGGGGGGGTTTGGGGTTTCAGAATTCTCATCATAACTGCTACTCTCTTTTTGATATACTCATTGTGAGATTCTCCCTGTGATGTCACTCAAATCTCTCTACAGAGGATGGTGTTGTTGCCGTGGCAAAGGCATGAAATCTATAGCAACAAAAAATTCATTACATTTGGCAAATCATACAATTGGGAAGAAGGGGACTTGGAAGGAGTCAAGGAAGCCCCAGCTATAAGCCTTTTCACCAGATTTTACATGTAGGGTCCTTATCATTCCAGAGCAGAAATACTACATCTGCCAATACGCCAGCTAGCTAAGCTTCATAGACTCTGGAGAAGGAATTTGGATGAAAGGAAACTACATAAATATAACATACATTTCTATAACATACATCCATCATTCTATTTCTATAAAACACTGTTCTGTTAGTTGCCAATTCCGAATTTGGAATTTACGCCTTTTCTGCACATGCCTTTCCTAAGCACTTCTCAGTATCTGGTTTTCAAACCCACAATACCTTATTCAGTGGCGCAAAACGCTCCGCAGCTGAGGCTACCTTGTGAGCTCTGAATACATTTGATTTAACTGCTGAACATCCTCTGACTTGCTGGCCAACAGACTTTCTCATGGAAGTTTCCAGTACATTTATGATGACACAGCCAGGTAATTGCGCAATGCGTCAGGTTCAAACTATTACGACTTGGTCTGTGCTCTGCTCCATAATGATTTAATTAGCCTACATGTATTTATTTATATATATATATATATATATATATATATATATATATATATATTATAAACTGTTACTAATGATCCTCAGTAACAACCACATGGCCGTGACAGCGTTTACAGAGGAAGCATAGGAAGATAAACAAAACAATGGAATTAAATGGAATGATAATGTAGACTATACCAACTGAAGAGAACTAACAGTAAATCAGCAGTTGAATATGTGTGGTTATTAGGCCTAGTGACGGTTTTGGATCATATTTAAAGATACACTATGCAGAAATTGTTCCAACATATCCTGGTTGCAAAAACTCTAATAGTTCCCCTAATTTCAGTTTACGTGACAAAACAATCAAGTATAGTGTAGAGAATCATCTAAAACGCTGTGAAATATCTTTTCCATAAGCAAACATCTTGTATTCTCAGCTGTTTGGTTGAAGCTGGTGTACAAAACTGAAAGAAAAAGAAGCAAAAACAAATCTTGTTTTGAACAGATCTACCGCTTCTTAGACTTGCTTTCAATGAGAATGACAGATCTATAACACACATTTCTGTGTGAATTTGGTCCGGTCACCTAAAAAAAGTGATCTATTGCAGCTTTAAATGTCCATACAATTTAATTTTTGCATAATGGCATAGCATTTCATAAACTTCACTGTGGGAGAGTTTGTATGTTGATATGCTTCAGTTTGCTGCAATATGACTGGTTTCACATTTGTGACCTAACACCTCTTTTCAGTCTTATGTTGCATCATTTGAAATGTAGTTTTTTTTTACATTGGATAAAAGTAGAGACTCAGAGCTAGAAAATAGTATATCATACACTGCAGTTGAGGAACAATAGGAAAGTAATTCTGCTTTGAAAGTTGATCAACTTGTAACCCCACTTTTGAGTAAAATGGCCCTTGAATTGATTGGTACACCTACTGGAAAGCTCTTCTTTGTCTACACCCATTCAGCATCGTTCACACCCTCCTAAACCTTAGCCCCACCCATTCAGCATCGTTCACACCCTCCTAAACCTTAGCCCCACCCATTCAGCATCGTTCACACCCTCCTAAACCTTAGCCCCACCCATTCAGCATTGTTAACACCCTCCTAAACCTTAGCCCCACCCATTCGGCATCGTTCACACCCTCCTAAACTTTAGCCCCACCCATCTCTTTAAGGATTCACATGTGAAGCCATGTGCTAAACAGAGTGAATAAGGCAGTGTAGTAAACGACCAAAGATTTCAAGACTAAAAGTGGTAAATATAGTAGCCTACAACAAAGAAAAACTCCAGGTAACAACACACTTTATCTAGTCCTTGGCTTATATCCTAATCTGGTGCAAATCATGTTGTTCCTCACATTACCGTCTCTGGTAAACACACACGATGTCAAATCAAATCAAAATGTATTTGTCACAGGATACAGAAGGTGTAAATGGTACAGCTCATATTTGCATAGTAGCAATATAAAAAAATAGAAAAGGGATAGATATAAATATTGTATAAAGATGTTCGAATTAGTAGATTTATTTTACCTTTATTTAACTAGGCAAGTCAGTTAAGAACAAATTCTTATTTTCAATGACGGCCTAGGAACAGTGGGTTAACTGCCTGTTCAGGGGCAGAACGACAGATTTGTACCTTGTCAGCTCAGGGGTTTGAACTTGCAACGGTTACTAGTCCAACGCTCTAACCACTAGGCTACCCTGCCGCCCCAGATGATGCTTACCCGACACACTTGTTTACATTGATGGGTCATGTGAAAGAAATGCTATAACCACCTCCCAGTCACATCTAGCTGAGTGGAGGGGTCTCTATTATCTAGACATGTACACATGTTCATGAAATACAATCGATGGCCGTAATCACTCCCAGACAGGCGAAGTGGAGTCTTTTGTTTAGACATGTAGCTAGCTAGCTAGCTAAACAATGAACCATAATCCCACCTCATACAGTACTAGTAATACAAACATATTGTCATAGCTAGCCATCATGCATTAAATGCTGTAGTATGCATCTGCAAGTAGCTAAAGCTAACCAACAAGGTTCAATGATAACTAGCTAACTAACATTAGGCTTAACTAGCCATACAAATGGCTTTCTGAGATACTAATAATATTCCTACACAGATTAGTTACCGAGCCGATTTCAAAACTCGGTCAACTTCCATGACAACAACACTGTTGATCGCCGTTATATGCGTTTTGCCTCATTTCTACCAGCATTTCTACCAGAGGGGAAAAAAACTCTAGACTACCTTTACTCCACACACAGAGACATGTACAAAGCTCTCCCTCGCCCTCCATTTGGCAAATCTGACAATAATTACATCCTCCTTATTCCTGCTTACAAGCAAAAACTAAAGCAGGAAGTGCCAGTGACTCAGTCAATAAAGAAGAGGTCAAATGACGCAGATGCTAAGCTACAGGGATGTTTTGCTATCACAGACTGGAATATGTTCATGAATTCTTCCGATGGCACTGAGGAGTACACCACATCAGTCACTGGCTTCATCAATAAGTGCATCGATGACGTCTTCCCACAGAGGCTGCACGTAAATTACCCAAACAGAAGCCATTGATTACAGGCAACATCTGCATTGAGCTGGATTACAGGCAACATCCGCACTGAGCTAAAGGCTAGAGCTAACGCTTTCATGCACAGCCGCGAGCTGCCCAGTGACACAATCCTACCAGACGAGCTAAATTACTTCTATGCTCACTTCGAGAGCAAGCAACACTGAAGCATGCATGACAGCATCAGTTCTTCCAGACGACTGTGTGATCTCGCTCTTCGTAGCCGATGTGAGTAAGACCTTTAAACAGGTCAACATGCACAAGTCCGCAGGGCCAGACGGATTACCAGGGTGTGTACTGCAAGCATGCGTAGACCAACTGTCAAGTGTCTTCACTTACATTTTCAACCTGTTCCTGACTGAGTCTGTAATATCAACATGTTTCAAGCAGACCACCATAGTCCCTGTGCCCAAGAACACTAAGGTAACCTGCCTAAATTACTCCTGACCCTTAGCACTCACCTCTATAGCCATGAAGTGCTTTGGAAGACTGGCCATGGCCTACATCAACAGCATCATCCCAGAAACCCTAGATTGACTTGAATTTGCAAACCGCCCCAACAGATCCACAGATGATGCAATCTCTATTTCACTCCACACTACCCTTTCCCACCTGGACAAAAGGAACACCTACGTGAGAATGCTATTCATTGACTACAGTTCAGCGTTCAACACCACTACTTCTCTGATAGAGTTCAGTGTGTCAAATCGGAGGGCCTGTTGTCTGGACCTCTGGCAGTCTCTATAGGGGTGCCACAGAGCTCAATTCTCGGGCCGACTCTCTTCTCTGTATACATCAATGATGTCGCTCTTGCTGTTGGCGATTCTCTGATCCATCTCTACGCAGACGACACCATTCTGTATACCTCTGGCACTTCTTTGGACACTGTGTTAACTAACCTCCAGACGAGCTTCAATGCCATACAACTCTCCTTCCGTGGCCTCCAACTGCTCTTAAATGCAATTCTCCCTTTGGAGGAATTACGTGCCCATAGTAAACAGAAAAAAAATCTGTCCAAAATTGCTAATATATGCATATAATAATTATTATTGAATAGAAAACACTCTAAAGCTTCTAAAACCGTTCAAATTATGTCTGTATGTAAAGCAGAACTCTCAGGGCAGCCATTCTCCCAAACTCTCTCTTGTCATCTGAAAAGTTGGGCCAACTTTAACGTCATCGCCCCCACCCTTCCCAACCAGCTACGGATCTGGGAACAGTTTCTATCTCTTCAGCTCGATGTCTCCTTTCAATGGGGCATTTCATTGTGAGAATCGCGCGCTCCCTCGCCCTTTGGCGGGCTAAAATCTTCGGGTCACGCGAAAATACATTTACTCTCTTGCGCGCGTCGGGCCTGGGGCTCTCTTTGTTCCAGGTTTCACCAAACGATGTCGGTTTGTCTGTTCGAGCTGATAATTGTTTTGCACGTTTAGAACATCCTAAAGCTTGATTCTGCACTTAGTTTGACCAGTTTAGTCGACATATAATATGTCATTTTGAAGTTTTGATGCGCATCCACTAGAATTATGGCTGCATTTCAGCCGGAATTTGTCGCGTTTGATAACCCAAAGACACAGACTTGAAAACCAAACGCAGTTTTTGGTAAGTATGACTCCTTCCACGGCTTCTGATCGAAGAACATCAAAGGTAAGGGAATATTTATGTGGTAATTTTGTGTTTCTGTGGACTCCAACATAGAGGAGACATACTGCTAATTTCTGAGCGCCGTCTCATATTATAGCCTAGTGAACGAACTCTGTAACATTAAAAATAAATGTAACACAGCGGTTGCATTAAGAAGAAGTGTATCTTTCTAACTATATGTAGAACATGTATATTTAGTCAAAGTTTATGATGTGTATTGCTTGTTATCTGACGTTATCTGGCGGGGCTTTCATCATTTCTCCGGACATTTGAGTAGCATTTTTTGAACATGGCGTCATTGTAAACAGAGATTTATGGATATAAATGGCATATTATTGAAAAAAAATGAATGTACTGTGTAACATGTTATATTACTGTCATCTGACGAAGATTTTCAAAAGGTTAGTGAATTATTTTTCTTTCAATCCTGCGTTTGTTGATTGCATATTTTGTTCAACATGGCTATTCAAATTAGCTGTGTCTTTGGTGGTGGTTTGACATAAATATGTGCTATGTTTTCGCCGTAAAACATTTTAGAAATCTGACTTGCTGGCTAGATGAACAAGGAGTTTATCTTTCATTTGAGCTATTGGACTTGTTAATGTGTGGATGTTAAATATTTCTAAGAATATTTTTGCATTCCATGCGCCACGTTCCAGCTGAACGTGGGAGGGGTCGTTCCCAAAAGGGAACCCCACCCCGTCAACAGGTTAAGCATCTCCAATCCAATCTAGATAGAATCGGCCTCCTATATCGCAAGAAAGCATCCTTCACTCATGCTGCCAAACATACTCTCGCAAAACTGACCATCCTATCGATCCTCGACTTCGGCGATGTAATTTACAAAATAGCCTCCAAATTGGATGCAGTCTGTCACATAGCCATCCGTTGTGTCACCAAAGCCCCATATACTACCCAACACTGTGACCTGTACGCTCTCATTGGCTGGCCCTCACTTCATACTCGTTGCCAAACCCACTGGCTCCAGGTCATCTACAAGTCTTTGCTAGGTAAAGACTGCCTTATCTCAGCTCACTGGTCACCATAGCAGCACCCACAAGTAGCACGCACTCCAACAGGTATATCTCACTGGTCACCCCCAAAGCCAATTTCTCCTTTGGCCGCCTTCCAGTTCTCTGCTGCCAATGACTGGAACAAACTGCAAAAATCACTAAAGGTGGAGACATATCTCCCTCAATAGCTTTCTATGCACCTGTACATAGCCCATCTGTAAATAGCCCATCCAACTACCTCATCACCATACTGTATTTATTTATTTATTTTTCTTGTGAGAATTAATCGGAATATATGTGAATTAACGGGAATATATGTGAATTAACGGAAATAATAAAATAATATTAATAATAATATTAATACCATTTAAATGTAGATTTTTTTTGCATTGGATATATTTATCATATCATATGGAGACAGAAACATAAACCTTTTACCTTATCATAAGTAGACATAATTGCAAATGATTTAAATCCTTCCAATATAAATTTTAAAACAATTTAGTTACAAATTGATCTTTAATTAAATGAGTTGACTCTTCACATGGGATGATTTTACTGAACAAGAAAATAAAGGGAATATTGTTATGATCCCCAATGATCCATCGCATCTCCCAAAAACTTTTTCAACATACATCTGTAAAATGATAGTCTAGAAACTAAAGCTTTGTTTGTCTTCCTCTCAGGCTTCCATGTCTTCTCCCTGGACCTCCTCAATGTCCACCTCTTGTACATCAGACTCTAAGGCCTCATGTTCACTGTCACTTTCAACTTTTTGTTGAGGATGGCTCGTTGTCAGGCTCAAAAAGCCTCAAATTTGACTGGATGGCCACCAATTTTTCCACCCTTGTATTGGTCAGCATGTTGCGTGCTTTTGTGTGTGTGTTCCCAAACAAGGACTAGTTGCGCTCTGAGGCGGCTGATGTTGGTGGGATTTGGAGGATGATGGAGGCAATAGGGGAAAGAGCCTCAGATCCACAAAGTCCTTTCCACCAGGTGGCTGATGAGATATGTTGGCACGACTGCCATATTGCATCTCCATCCCAAAATGTACTTCGCCAGACTGCCAAGAACCTTGCCTTCATCCAGGCCAAGGTGTCAAGACACGGGAGTGATGACACCATAGTCCTTGTTGATGTCTGCACCAGACAAGATGCTCTTGCCAGCATACGTGGGGTCCAAGATGTACACTGTGGCGTGTATGGGCTTCAGGCAGAAGTCTTCACGCTTTTTGATGTATTTTAGAACTGCAGTTTCCTCTGCTTGGAGCAACAGTGAAGTGGGCAGGGCAGAACGGATTTCTTCTCTTACATCTGCAAGTCTAAACATCAGACAGGATGGCATTGTCTCCCTCAATCCGTGCAATGGCTACTGTTATAGGTTTCAGGAGTTGCAGGCTGCTTACCACTCTCTCCCAAAATACATCATCCAGGAGGATCCTCTTGATGGGGCTATCCATATCGGCAGACTGTGATATGGCCATGTCTTGGAGAGACGCCTTCCCCTCCACGAGACTGTCAAACATGATGACAACACCACCCCAACAGGTGTTGCTGGGCAGCTTCAATGTGGTCTTATTCTTCTCACTTTGCTTGGTGAGGTAGATTGCTGCTATAACTTGATGACCCTTCATATACCTAACCATTTACTTGGCTCTCTTGTAGATTGTATCCATTGTTTTCAGTGTCATCATGTCCTTGTCTGTCACCAGTGCAAATACATTCTGTGGTCCAAGGTCATTGATACCTGCCTTCAGCTCATCTGCAATGTAGAGACCGGTGTGTCTGTTGTCCCTTGTGTCTGTGCTCTTGTAGAATACTGGTTGAGGGGTAGAGATGATGTAGTTAATTATTCCTTTCCCACGAACATTCGACCACCCATCAGAGATGCTTGCAATACAGTCTGCTTTCTCTATGATTTACTTGACCTTCACTTGAACTCTGTTGAACTCTGTTGAACTCTGCATCCAGCAAATGAGTAGATTGGATTGGTTGGAGGGGTGTATGCTGGGCAAAGAACATTCTGTTACGCTCGTCGTACGAACTGGAAATATACGTGCGGCGTGATTTGGGTTCCACATGTTTAATAAAGGAAACTCACAAAAACAATAAACAGCAAACAAAACGTGAAGCTCAAGCAGTGCTCACAGGCAACTACACAGAAACAAGATCCCACAAAACACAGTGGGGAAATGGCTGCCTAAATATGATCCCCAATCAGAGACAACGATAAACAGCTGCCTCTTATTGGGAACCATACCAGGCCAACATAGAAATAAATGCACTTGATCACCCACCCTAGTCACACACCGACCAAAATAGAGAATAAAAAGGCTCTCTATGGTCAGAGCGTGACACATTCAGAAATCTCTTCTAATACTCATTGCCTGTGAACATCAGAGGTGAACCAGTTGCATACACAGCTCGAGCAAGACATTCATCAGCATTTCCCCGACTACGTTTCTCCATTGAGTCAAAAAAACTTCTGATTCCAGGAGGACCATGAGCTGTTGCTATTGATAAGGTGTCTGATTCATAATTTCACCTCAAATAGAAGTAGAGGGACTTTTGTCAGAGGTTGCTTATTGCGAGTGCTGAGGGAACTTTATGCACTTGGCCAGATGATTCTTTGTTGCATTCCTCACATAGGATTTGGCACAGTATTTGCAAATGTACACAGCTTTTCCCTCTACATTAGCTGCAGTGAAATGTCTCCACACATCAGATAGTGCCCTGATATTACTGTAAAGATTAGAAAAGAATTAGTTTAAAAAAAACAAATACAATTTCATGTACAGATAAATAGTTAAGCAGTTAGATTAAACAACTCCTTTGTAAGATACATGTTTTAAAAACACATGTTTTTAACACTCCTCAGTTAGCAGGCTCAAGCAAGCTAAAACCCACATGGTAGCAAAAACTAACTAGCAGAAATGGTTAACAAGTTAGAAATTATTTAAACACTTTGCTGTAGGCTACTATTTACACTAGTTAACAAAAAATAATGTATGTTATATAAAATATATTCACCCAACCCAGTACTGTAATCAAAACTTACCAGAAAGCATGTAGTCCTTGGCTCAGACAGTGTAGTAGTGTGGGCTCAATAGTATCTCATTAGTGTGCAAGATCTTGAGAATCAGCTGTACATGTGATGGAAGAGTGCACTGTGCATGCAGAGGGTTGCAATTCCATTGAATTGGAGATAGTTAAACCAAAATATTCCACAAGACCTAGAATTGCCTTATGTGTAAACACACCAAGACATTAGTGAAGAGGTCACAACAAAACCTATTCCCCCTCAGGAGACCTCAGATCCTCAAAAGGTTCTACAGCTGCACCATCGAGAGCACTGGTTGCATCAATGGCTCGTATGGCAACTGCTCGGCCTCCAACTGCAAGGCACTACAGAGGGTAGTGTGTATGGCCCAGTACATCACTGGGGACAAGCTTCCTGCTATCCAGGACCTCTATACTTGGCGGTGTCAGAGGAAGGCCCTAAAAATTGTCGAAGACTCCAACCACCCTAGTCATAGACTGTTCTCTCTGCTACCGCACGGCAAGCGGTACCAGAGTGCCAAGTCTAGGTACAAAAGGCTCCTTAACAGCTTCTTGCCATAAGACTCCTGAACAGCTAATCAAATGGCTACCCAGACTATTTGCATTGCCTTCCCCCCTCTTTTACGCTGCTGCTACTCTCTGTTAATTATCTATCACTTTAACTCTACCTACGTGTACATATTACCTCAATTACCTCAACTAACCGGTGTCCCCACACATCGACTCTGTACCGGTACCCCCTGTATATAGCCTCACTATTGTTATTTTACTGCTGCTCTTGAATTATTTTTAAATTATTTTTAATTTTAGTTTTTTATTTCCGTATATATTTTTTACTTAACACTTTTTTTTTAATAAACTGCATTGTTGGATAAGGGCTTGTAAGTAAGCATTTCACTGTAAGGTCTACACCTGCTGTTTCGATGCATGTGACAAATACAATTTGATTTGATTTGTTTTGATAAAGGTTATACCTGGAACCAAAAAGGGTTCTTAAAATGGTTCTCCTATGTGGACAGCCGAAGAACCCTTTTAGGTTCCTGATAGCACCTTGTTTTTTATTAAGATTGTATGCACATTTCATGTCATTAAAACCTGAATGATAAAGCACTGTGAAGGTAGTGTGGACGTGTTTTGGGCCGACAGCACCCAGCAGCAGACAGACACGTCCTAAATGGCACCCTATTACCTATAATAGTGCACTACTTTTGACCAGAGCCCTGTGGAATAGGTTGCCATTTGGGACATAGTCAGAGAGATGAAATGAGTAAAGCGTCTTGACCTGTCTAAATGTGCTGAGCTCAGGGAGGCATGGTGGCAGACAGAATCTGCATCCCAAATTGCACCCTATTCCCTATATAGTATACTACGTTTGATCAGAGCCCTATTCCCTATATAGTACACTACGTTTGATCAGAGCCCTATAGTGCACTGGGGAATAGGGTTTCATTTGGGGACGCAGACAGACAATCATCAAGGAGCCGACAAATGAAATGGCTGCAGATCTAGACGAGAGCCGACAGCCCGGACTCAGTGACATCATTGTCATAGACAGCGCAGCACACGGCAATAGGAGGACAATAGCAGCTGAAAACACATCATGAGCATTGCCTTTTGCCATCGCCTCAAGATGAATGATTTTGACCACTGAAAAGTATTGCTTTGCTCCTACGGGCACGGTTATGGTTCAGTCCCTCATGCCACTGTTTTGGTTCAGTCCCTCATGCCACTGTTTTGGATCAGTTCCTCATGCCACTGTTTTGGTTCAGTCCCTCATTCCACTGTGTTGGTTCAGTCCCTCATGCCACTGTTTTGGTTCATTCCCTCAATCCACTGTTTTGGTTCAGTCGCTCATTCCACTGTGTTGGTTCAGTCCCTCATGCCACAGTTTTGGTTCAGTCCCTCATTCCACTGTTTTGGTTCAGTCCCTCATTCCACTGTTTTGGTTCAGTCCCTCATTCCACTGTTCTGGTTCAGTCCCTCATGCCACTGTTTTGGTTCAGTCCCTCATGCCACTGTTTTGGTTCAGTCCCTCATTCCACTGTTTTGGTTCAGTCCCTCATGCCACTGTTTTGGTTCAGTCCCTCATTCCACTGTTTTGGTTCAGTCCATCATTCCACTGTTTTGGTTCATTCCCTCAATCCACTGTTTTGGTTCAGTCGCTCATTCCACTGTGTTGGTTCAGTCCCTCATGCCACTGTTTTGGTTCAGTCCCTCATTCCACTGTTTTGGTTCAGTCCCTCATTTCACTGTTCCGGTTCAGTCCTCATTCCACTGTTCTGGTTCAGTCCCTCATATGCCACTGTTTTGGTTCAGTCCCTCATTCCACTGTTCTGGTTCAGTCCCTCATATGCCACTGTTTTGGTTCAGTCCCTCATTCCACTGTTCTGGTTCAGTCCTCATATGCCACTGTTTTGGTTCAGTCCCTCATGCCACTGTTTTGGTTCAGTCCCTCATTCCACTGTTCTGGTTCAGTCCCTCATATGCCACTGTTTTGGTTCAGTCCCTCATTCCACTGTTTTGGTTCAGTCCCTCATTCCACTGTTCTGGTTCAGTCCCTCATGCCACTGTTTTGGTTCAGTCCCTCATGCCACTGTTTTGGTTCAGTCCCTCATTCCACTGTTTTGGTTCAGTCCCTCATGCCACTGTTTTGGTTCAGTCCCTCATTCCACTGTTTTGGTTCAGTCCATCATTCCACTGTTTTGGTTCATTCCCTCAATCCACTGTTTTGGTTCAGTCGCTCATTCCACTGTGTTGGTTCAGTCCCTCATGCCACTGTTTTGGTTCAGTCCTCATTCCACTGTTTTGGTTCAGTCCTCATTCCACTGTGTTGGTTCAGTCCCTCATGCCACTGTTTTGGTTCAGTCCCTCATTCCACTGTTTTGGTTCAGTCCCTCATTTCACTGTTCTGGTTCAGTCCCTCATGCCACTGTTTTGGTTCAGTCCCTTATATGCCACTGTTTTGGTTCAGTCCCTCATTCCACTGTTCTGGTTCAGTCCCTCATATGCCACTGTTTTGGTTCAGTCCCTCATTCCACTGTTCTGGTTCAGTCCCTCATATGCCACTGTTTTGGTTCAGTCCCTCATTCCACTGTTCTGGTTCAGTCCCTCATATGCCACTGTTTTGGTTCAGTCCCTCATTCCACTGTTCTGGTTCAGTCCCTCATATGCCACTGTTTTGGTTCAGTCCCTCATGCCACTGTTTTGGTTCAGTCCCTCATATGCCACTGTTCTGGTTCAGTCCCTCATATGCCACTGTTTTGGTTCAGTCCCTCATATGCCACTGTTCTGGTTCAGTCCCTTATATGCCACTGTTTTGGTTCAGTCCCTCATTCCACTGTTCTGGTTCAGTCCCTCATATGCCACTGTTTTGGTTCAGTCCCTCATTCCACTGTTCTGGTTCAGTCCCTCATATGCCACTGTTTTGGTTCAGTCCCTCATTCCACTGTTCTGGTTCAGTCCCTCATATGCCACTGTTTTGGTTCAGTCCCTCATTCCACTGTTCTGGTTCAGTCCCTCATATGCCACTGTTTTGGTTCAGTCCCTCATGCCACTGTTTTGGTTCAGTCCCTCATATGCCACTGTTCTGGTTCAGTCCCTCATATGCCACTGTTTTGGTTCAGTCCCTCATATGCCACTGTTCTGGTTCAGTCCCTCATATGCCACTGTTTTGGTTCAGTCCCTCATTCCACTGTTTTGGTTCAGTCCATCATTCCACTGTTTTGGTTCATTCCCTCAATCCACTGTTTTGGTTCAGTCGCTCATTCCACTGTGTTGGTTCAGTCCCTCATGCCACTGTTTTGGTTCAGTCCCTCATTCCACTGTTTTGGTTCAGTCCCTCATTCCACTGTGTTGGTTCAGTCCCTCATGCCACTGTTTTGGTTCAGTCCCTCATTCCACTGTTTTGGTTCAGTCCCTCATTTCACTGTTCTGGTTCAGTCCCTCATGCCACTGTTTTGGTTCAGTCCCTTATATGCCACTGTTTTTGTTCAGTCCCTCATTCCACTGTTCTGGTTCAGTCCCTCATATGCCACTGTTTTGGTTCAGTCCCTCATTCCACTGTTCTGGTTCAGTCCCTTATATGCCACTGTTTTGGTTCAGTCCCTCATTCCACTGTTCTGGTTCAGTCCCTCATATGCCACTGTTTTGGTTCAGTCCCTCATTCCACTGTTCTGGTTCAGTCCCTCATATGCCACTGTTTTGGTTCAGTCCCTCATGCCACTGTTTTGGTTCAGTCCCTCATATGCCACTGTTCTGGTTCAGTCCCTCATATGCCACTGTTTTGGTTCAGTCCCTCATATGCCACTGTTCTGGTTCAGTCCCTCACATGCCACTGTTTTGGTTCAGTCCCTCATGCCACTGTTTTGGTTCAGTCCCTCATGCCACTGTTTTGGTTCAGTCCCTCATTCCACTGTTTTGGTTCAGTCCCTCATTCCACTGTTCTGGTTCAGTCCCTCATGCCACTGTTTTGGTTCAGTCCCTCATGCCACTGTTTTGGTTCAGTCCCTCATTCCACTGTTTTGGTTCAGTCCCTCATGCCACTGTTTTGGTTCAGTCCCTCATTCCACTGTTTTGGTTCAGTCCATCATTCCACTGTTTTGGTTCATTCCCTCAATCCACTGTTTTGGTTCAGTCGCTCATTCCACTGTGTTGGTTCAGTCCCTCATGACACTGTTTTGGTTCAGTCCCTCATTCCACTGTTTTGGTTCAGTCCCTCATTCCACTGTTCTGGTTCAGTCCCTCATGCCACTGTTTTGGTTCAGTCCCTCATATGCCACTGTTTTGGTTCAGTCCCTCATTCCACTGTTCTGGTTCAGTCCCTCATATGCCACTGTTTTGGTTCAGTCCCTCATTCCACTGTTCTGGTTCAGTCCCTCATATGCCACTGTTTTGGTTCATTCCCTCAATCCACTGTTTTGGTTCAGTCGCTCATTCCACTGTGTTGGTTCAGTCCCTCATGCCACTGTTTTGGTTCAGTCCCTCATTCCACTGTTTTGGTTCAGTCCCTCATTTCACTGTTCCGGTTCAGTCCCTCATTCCACTGTTCTGGTTCAGTCCCTCATATGCCACTGTTTTGGTTCAGTCCCTCATTCCACTGTTCTGGTTCAGTCCCTCATATGCCACTGTTTTGGTTCAGTCCCTCATTCCACTGTTCTGGTTCAGTCCCTCATATGCCACTGTTTTGGTTCAGTCCCTCATGCCACTGTTTTGGTTCAGTCCCTCATTCCACTGTTCTGGTTCAGTCCCTCATATGCCACTGTTTTGGTTCAGTCCCTCATTCCACTGTTTTGGTTCAGTCCCTCATTCCACTGTTCTGGTTCAGTCCCTCATGCCACTGTTTTGGTTCAGTCCCTCATGCCACTGTTTTGGTTCAGTCCCTCATTCCACTGTTTTGGTTCAGTCCCTCATGCCACTGTTTTGGTTCAGTCCCTCATTCCACTGTTTTGGTTCAGTCCATCATTCCACTGTTTTGGTTCATTCCCTCAATCCACTGTTTTGGTTCAGTCGCTCATTCCACTGTGTTGGTTCAGTCCCTCATGCCACTGTTTTGGTTCAGTCCCTCATTCCACTGTTTTGGTTCAGTCCCTCATTCCACTGTGTTGGTTCAGTCCCTCATGCCACTGTTTTGGTTCAGTCCCTCATTCCACTGTTTTGGTTCAGTCCCTCATTTCACTGTTCTGGTTCAGTCCCTCATGCCACTGTTTTGGTTCAGTCCCTTATATGCCACTGTTTTGGTTCAGTCCCTCATTCCACTGTTCTGGTTCAGTCCCTCATATGCCACTGTTTTGGTTCAGTCCCTCATTCCACTGTTCTGGTTCAGTCCCTCATATGCCACTGTTTTGGTTCAGTCCCTCATTCCACTGTTCTGGTTCAGTCCCTCATATGCCACTGTTTTGGTTCAGTCCCTCATTCCACTGTTCTGGTTCAGTCCCTCATATGCCACTGTTTTGGTTCAGTCCCTCATGCCACTGTTTTGGTTCAGTCCCTCATATGCCACTGTTCTGGTTCAGTCCCTCATATGCCACTGTTTTGGTTCAGTCCCTCATATGCCACTGTTCTGGTTCAGTCCCTTATATGCCACTGTTTTGGTTCAGTCCCTCATTCCACTGTTCTGGTTCAGTCCCTCATATGCCACTGTTTTGGTTCAGTCCCTCATTCCACTGTTCTGGTTCAGTCCCTCATATGCCACTGTTTTGGTTCAGTCCCTCATTCCACTGTTCTGGTTCAGTCCCTCATATGCCACTGTTTTGGTTCAGTCCCTCATTCCACTGTTCTGGTTCAGTCCCTCATATGCCACTGTTTTGGTTCAGTCCCTCATGCCACTGTTTTGGTTCAGTCCCTCATATGCCACTGTTCTGGTTCAGTCCCTCATATGCCACTGTTTTGGTTCAGTCCCTCATATGCCACTGTTCTGGTTCAGTCCCTCATATGCCACTGTTTTGGTTCAGTCCCTCATTCCACTGTTTTGGTTCAGTCCCTCATTCCACTGTTCTGGTTCAGTCCCTCATATGCCACTGTTTTGGTTCAGTCCCTCATTCCACTGTTCTGGTTCAGTCCCTCATATGCCACTGTTTTGGTTCAGTCCCTCATGCCACTGTTTTGGTTCAGTCCCTCATATGCCACTGTTCTGGTTCAGTCCCTCATATGCCACTGTTTTGGTTCAGTCCCTCATATGCCACTGTTCTGGTTCAGTCCCTCATATGCCACTGTTTTGGTTCAGTCCCTCATTCCACTGTTTTGGTTCAGTCCATCATTCCACTGTTTTGGTTCATTCCCTCAATCCACTGTTTTGGTTCAGTCGCTCATTCCACTGTGTTGGTTCAGTCCCTCATGCCACTGTTTTGGTTCAGTCCCTCATTCCACTGTTTTGGTTCAGTCCCTCATTCCACTGTGTTGGTTCAGTCCCTCATGCCACTGTTTTGGTTCAGTCCCTCATTCCACTGTTTTGGTTCAGTCCCTCATTTCACTGTTCTGGTTCAGTCCCTCATGCCACTGTTTTGGTTCAGTCCCTTATATGCCACTGTTTTTGTTCAGTCCCTCATTCCACTGTTCTGGTTCAGTCCCTCATATGCCACTGTTTTGGTTCAGTCCCTCATTCCACTGTTCTGGTTCAGTCCCTTATATGCCACTGTTTTGGTTCAGTCCCTCATTCCACTGTTCTGGTTCAGTCCCTCATATGCCACTGTTTTGGTTCAGTCCCTCATTCCACTGTTCTGGTTCAGTCCCTCATATGCCACTGTTTTGGTTCAGTCCCTCATGCCACTGTTTTGGTTCAGTCCCTCATATGCCACTGTTCTGGTTCAGTCCCTCATATGCCACTGTTTTGGTTCAGTCCCTCATATGCCACTGTTCTGGTTCAGTCCCTCACATGCCACTGTTTTGGTTCAGTCCCTCATGCCACTGTTTTGGTTCAGTCCCTCATGCCACTGTTTTGGTTCAGTCCCTCATTCCACTGTTTTGGTTCAGTCCCTCATTCCACTGTTCTGGTTCAGTCCCTCATGCCACTGTTTTGGTTCAGTCCCTCATGCCACTGTTTTGGTTCAGTCCCTCATTCCACTGTTTTGGTTCAGTCCCTCATGCCACTGTTTTGGTTCAGTCCCTCATTCCACTGTTTTGGTTCAGTCCATCATTCCACTGTTTTGGTTCATTCCCTCAATCCACTGTTTTGGTTCAGTCGCTCATTCCACTGTGTTGGTTCAGTCCCTCATGACACTGTTTTGGTTCAGTCCCTCATTCCACTGTTTTGGTTCAGTCCCTCATTCCACTGTTCTGGTTCAGTCCCTCATGCCACTGTTTTGGTTCAGTCCCTCATATGCCACTGTTTTGGTTCAGTCCCTCATTCCACTGTTCTGGTTCAGTCCCTCATATGCCACTGTTTTGGTTCAGTCCCTCATTCCACTGTTCTGGTTCAGTCCCTCATATGCCACTGTTTTGGTTCAGTCCCTCATGCCACTGTTTTGGTTCAGTCCCTCATGCCACTGTTTTGGTTCAGTCCCTCATGCCACTGTTTTGGTTCAGTCCCTCATGCCACTGTTTTGGTTCAGTCCCTCATTCCACTGTTTTGATTCAGTCCATCATACCACTGTGTTGGTTCAGTCCCTCATGCCACTGTTTTGGTTCATTCCCTCAATCCACTGTTTTGGTTCAGTCGCTCATTCCACTGTGTTGGTTCAGTCCCTCATTCCACTGTTTTGGTTCAGTCCCTCATGCCACTGTTTTGGTTCAGTCCCTCATTCCACTGTTTTGGTTCAGTCCATCATTCCACTGTTTTGGTTCATTCCCTCAATCCACTGTTTTGGTTCAGTCGCTCATTCCACTGTGTTGGTTCAGTCCCTCATGCCACTGTTTTGGTTCAGTCCCTCATTCCACTGTGTTGGTTCAGTCCCTCATGCCACTGTTTTGGTTCATTCCCTCAATCCACTGTTTTGGTTCAGTCGCTCATTCCACTGTGTTGGTTCAGTCCCTCATGCCACTGTTTTGGTTCAGTCCCTCATTCCACTGTTTTGGTTCAGTCCCTCATTTCACTGTTCCGGTTCAGTCCCTCATTCCACTGTTCTGGTTCAGTCCCTCATATGCCACTGTTTTGGTTCAGTCCCTCATTCCACTGTTCTGGTTCAGTCCCTCATATGCCACTGTTTTGGTTCAGTCCCTCATGCCACTGTTTTGGTTCAGTCCCTCATTCCACTGTTCTGGTTCAGTCCCTCATATGCCACTGTTTTGGTTCAGTCCCTCATGCCACTGTTTTGGTTCAGTCCCTCATGCCACTGTTTTGGTTCAGTCCCTCATGCCACTGTTTTGGTTCAGTCCCTCATTCCACTGTTTTGGTTCAGTCCCTCATTCCACTGTGTTGGTTCAGTCCCTCATGCCACTGTTTTGGTTCAGTCCCTCATTCCACTGTTTTGGTTCAGTCCCTCATTCCACTGTTCTGGTTCAGTCCCTCATGCCACTGTTTTGGTTCAGTCCCTCATGCCACTGTTTTGGTTCAGTCCCTCATTCCACTGTTTTGGTTCAGTCCCTCATGCCACTGTTTTGGTTCAGTCCCTCATTCCACTGTTTTGGTTCAGTCCATCATTCCACTGTTTTGGTTCATTCCCTCAATCCACTGTTTTGGTTCAGTCGCTCATTCTACTGTGTTGGTTCAGTCCCTCATGCCACTGTTTTGGTTCAGTCCCTCATTCCACTGTTTTGGTTCAGTCCCTCATTCCACTGTTCTGGTTCAGTCCCTCATGCCACTGTTTTGGTTCAGTCCCTCATATGCCACTGTTTTGGTTCAGTCCCTCATTCCACTGTTCTGGTTCAGTCCCTCATATGCCACTGTTTTGGTTCAGTCCCTCATTCCACTGTTCTGGTTCAGTCCCTCATATGCCACTGTTTTGGTTCAGTCCCTCATGCCACTGTTTTGGTTCAGTCCCTCATGCCACTGTTTTGGTTCAGTCCCTCATGCCACTGTTTTGGTTCAGTCCCTCATGCCACTGTTTTGGTTCAGTCCCTCATGCCACTGTTTTGGTTCAGTCCCTCATTCCACTGTTTTGATTCAGTCCATCATACCACTGTGTTGGTTCAGTCCCTCATGCCACTGTTTTGGTTCATTCCCTCAATCCACTGTTTTGGTTCAGTCGCTCATTCCACTGTGTTGGTTCAGTCCCTCATTCCACTGTTTTGGTTCAGTCCCTCATGCCACTGTTTTGGTTCAGTCCCTCATTCCACTGTTTTGGTTCAGTCCATCATTCCACTGTTTTGGTTCATTCCCTCAATCCACTGTTTTGGTTCAGTCGCTCATTCCACTGTGTTGGTTCAGTCCTCATGCCACTGTTTTGGTTCAGTCCCTCATTCCACTGTGTTGGTTCAGTCCCTCATGCCACTGTTTTGGTTCATTCCCTCAATCCACTGTTTTGGTTCAGTCGCTCATTCCACTGTGTTGGTTCAGTCCCTCATGCCACTGTTTTGGTTCAGTCCCTCATTCCACTGTTTTGGTTCAGTCCCTCATTTCACTGTTCCGGTTCAGTCCCTCATTCCACTGTTCTGGTTCAGTCCCTCATATGCCACTGTTTTGGTTCAGTCCCTCATTCCACTGTTCTGGTTCAGTCCCTCATATGCCACTGTTTTGGTTCAGTCCCTCATGCCACTGTTTTGGTTCAGTCCCTCATTCCACTGTTCTGGTTCAGTCCCTCATATGCCACTGTTTTGGTTCAGTCCCTCATGCCACTGTTTTGGTTCAGTCCCTCATGCCACTGTTTTGGTTCAGTCCCTCATTCCACTGTTTTGGTTCAGTCCCTCATGCCACTGTTTTGGTTCAGTCCCTCATTGCACTGTGTTGGTTCAGTCCCTCATGCCACTGTTTTGGTTCATTCCCTCAATCCACTGTTTTGGTTCAGTCGCTCATTCCACTGTGTTGGTTCAGTCCCTCATGCCACTGTTTTGGTTCAGTCCCTCATTCCACTGTTTTGGTTCAGTCCCTCATTCCACTGTTCTGGTTCAGTCCCTCATGCCACTGTTTTGGTTCAGTCCCTCATATGCCACTGTTTTGGTTCAGTCCCTCATTCCACTGTTCTGGTTCAGTCCCTCATTCCACTGTTTTGGTTCAGTCCCTCATATGCCACTGTTTTGGTTCAGTCCCTCATATGCCACTGTTTTGGTTCAGTCCCTCATGCCACTGTTTTGGTTCAGTCCCTCATGCCACTGTTTTGGTTCAGTTATAAAGAACTAGTTGCACCAGTGGTGTTTAACATGAAAAAGGCCCCTGCAAAATATATTTGCTTATCTATTTTGTTGTGCTGTTGTAACATTTCTATCTTTGGTTGGTCGAAATGGTGTTGTTACATATCATTTGAGCTGCGTGCACCTCGAGCAAATTCATTGTATCATTTCACTTTGCCCGTAACAATCATGAGCACAGGTATGTCTGATTAGGCTTTACTGTAGAGCTGTAGCAGAGACTGTGACTGAGTAGCCTTCCATCAGCCTACCAAAATGTGCCCTTAGCTGCATGTCCGGTTGCTCGCGGGCTGTCAATGAGTAGCTCGTAAGTAGATAGTGAGAAATAATCAGTAGGCCTAATATTACATGATTAAATCTGCGAAATAATGTCCCTCCCCAAGCTGTTAACATGGGACACCTTTCTGCATTTCTACCATCTATTTTCCCAACGTCAATCGGTTAAGTCACATTGTTAAAATGTTTTTGTTTAGTCACAAAAGTTACAGTCCTGGCTGAGCCCTATATGCAAGTGCATCATGGCCACTTTGCAGTTATAACGTAGCCAAGCCGAGTCTGTATTTGAGCCTACGCACCAAATGAAAAAGCAAGATATTTGTGTCTCGATAAAACAGCTCTGCTTGCAGTCCCGGATCCATGAGGGGGCAAAAAGGGGGCTCATCAGTTGAAACTTGTTCCACCTCAGTTTTTGTTTAATTTCCCTCTATAAAAATACTATAGCAAAAAAGTTCAAATTGGGTTTGAATACTTTCCAAATGTACTGTATGTATGTATGTATGTATGTAAGCATTGCCCCCCCCCCCCACGCGCTTCTACGCTGCTGGCATTCTCTGTTATTATCTATGCATAGTCACTTTAATAACTCTACCTACATGTACATATGACCTAAATTACCTCGAAATGTGCCCCCGCACATTGACTCTGTACCGGTACCCCCTGTCATGATGTTGGCCTGGGGATAGGTTTATGACAGTCATAAATACCTCTTCCCCCCTTTTTCCTCTCTCTACCCTACTGATGTGACATTTGAAAACCCCTTGGTTAACATAGAGATTCTGGGAACATCAGAAGGTGGGGGGAAATGAACTATATTCTGGTAATCCGACCAATTGAACATATGCGGTGGTACTTAATGAATATGATGTCAGTTCGGTTGTTGTCATCTGAGACATTCTCATCAATGACAGGATGACATAAACTCTACAGTGGAAAGTCTGCACATTGTAGTTATCGGAGTCACATGAAATTGTTGTTCAATTTAAATGTTTGAATATAAAATTATTGGTGAAAAGATTCTAGCTTCTAAAATGTGAGATTTGGGTTTTCATAAGGTTAGGGCTCTGCTCAATCAGTGGCCCGCCCCTGTGAAGAGTCATGGGTTATACAACTTTTCAGACACACCCTTCTCGCTCCACTATATAAAGCCTTGACGAAAATGCAACCTCCTGTTCCAAGGATGTGAGGACGACAGTCCAATGTCAGAATGGTTCAGATAATAACTACGGAACGAAGCCAACCTCAGCGTGAGCTTTGGTTGCGAATGGTATGAACTTTGAACTCTTATTCACTACAGAAGTCCTAGCAGTTGAGTTAGCAACAGCAGCTGCAAACGTAGGCTAGGAAAGAACAGACAGAGTATCCTGTCTACCACACAACGACATTACTACAACGTACCCAATTTACCACCAGAGACATTCTTCAAAGGACTCGGTTGGGCAACACGGCCTTCCATCTACCACCAACCTACCGAAGCGCAGCTCAGAGTAAATATTTATTGCATTTTCCTTTTCCAAATTGTAATTTAGAATGCATAAGATACTGTATTTACGATAGCACAACTTCGCCCTTTGTTCCTCAGTCTTCCCGCACTTTCACTCAAACCCAGCCCCTTTTCTTTTGTGTAACCAGCTGTCATATCTGTTCCGCCCGCTAGGGACGTTTTCCTTTATGACTTAATTTGTAATCAAGGAATAATTCATTCTCTGTATATGTAATTCTGTGTGACTAGTTAGGTATTTAGTAAATAAATAATTAAACCCAATTTTGTATTGCTGATTCAACTTGTTAGCCAGGGTTTGCGAAGAAAACCAAGAATTTACAACTTTCAGATGAGACTGAATTAAGGTGACGATTAATATTGACTGCTATTGATTACAAATATTACTAGGTCTTTAAGAGTTTATTGGGAAGATAACAGCTCTATAAATATTATTTTGTGGTGCCCCGACTCTCTAGTTAATTACATTTACATGATTAGCTCAATCAGGTAATATTAATTACGGAGAAAGGATGTTATAACCAAAGACACGACACCCCTGTATATAGCCTATACATTGACTCTGTACCGGTACCCCTGTATATAGCTGTACCGGTACCCCTTGTATTTACTACTTCTTATCTCTTACTTTTTTGTGTGTATTTTCATAAAACTGCATTGTTGGTTAAGGACTTGTAAATAAGCATTTCACTGTAAGGTCTACTACACCTGTTGTATTTGGCACATGTGACTAACACATGTTTTATTTGATTTGACCCGTAGGACAGAAGACTATCTCCTGTTTCTGTAGTGTGAGGCAGCTTGATGTACCAGTACACAGGACACTAATGTGTCCTATATGTTGAACAGTATGTTATATCTTTCGTAACCCATGGTAATTGAACATATAGTAAATGTCCTTCCTATGATACCTAATGAAGGCCTAAAGATTGATTGTGACTTGGGGAGACACTGTCAGCGTCCCAAATGGCACCCTATTCCTTATATAGTGCACTACTTTTGACCAGGCATAGGGCTCTGGTTAAACGTAGTGCACTATATAGTGCACTATATAGGGAATAGAGTGCCATTTGAGACACAGGTCTTCAGTACCATTGCGACTTGGGGAGACAGACCGTGACATTCGTCGATAGAATTCTATGAACTCTAAGCCCTCTATCAATTCTCTCTCTCCCGCTCTCTATTTCTGTCCTCTCTCCTTCCTCTCTCTCTTCCTCTCTCTTCCTCTCTCTCTGTCCTCTCTCTCTTCCTCTCTCTTTTCCTCTCTCTATCTTCCCCCCTAACTCTCTCTCTCTTCCTCTCTCTCTCCCGCTCTCTATTTCTGTCCTCTCTCTCCTTCCTCTCTCTCTTCCTCTCTCTGTCCTCTCTCTCTTCCCCTCTCGTTTCCTCTCTCTATCTTCCCCCCTAACTCTCTCTCTCTTCCTCTCTCTCTCCTTCCTCTCTCTTCCTCTCTCTCTCCCGCTCTCTATTTCTGTCCTCTCTCCTTCCTCTCTCTCTCCTTCTCTCTTCCTCTCCCTCTTCTTCCTCTCTCTCCATCCTCTCTCTCCCCTCTCTCTCTTCCTCTCTCTTTTCCTCTCTCTATCTCCCCCCTAACTCTCTCCCTCCCTCCTCAGTGATGGGGTCACCTCTGGTCTACCAGACTTCAGCCTCTTCTTCTCTACCATATGCAGTGCATCATAATCCATTTCATTAATGTCTTTTCATTCCTCCATCCGTCTGTTTCTCCTTGGCCCTGTACTATAGACACTGCACCAGTGGCCTCCAACAGGAGAGTAGCTCGCCAATCAATTCTGAAAGTACATGTCTTTTTTATGTGTTCCATTGCAAACTGTCAGAAACATAAAGCTCCCGGGGCTACTATCCAATCAAAAGGTCACATCGACATTATCCCGCCCTAGTTAGCCACTGTTGGCTTAAAAAGCCAAACGTAACACAACACCTGCCAATTAATTTCCAGCAATATTGCCCCCATCTGTCTGTTTGGTTCACGCGTTTGTCTATCAGTGTGTATGTAGCCAGTTAGCGATGCTAATGATAACCGGCGTCCCAAAAAACCTTCTCAATTAAATGTACACTGCAAAGTAGGCTTACCTGACAGAACTACAGTATATCATAAATATTTGTTTCAATTGGGTGGCCAATGTTTTGCAAACTCTGCCATGACATGTTCTACTGCCATAGGCCTAACAGCAGAAACTCGAGCAACACATTCCTCACTTGCAATTAAGGGGGAAATACACTCAAAAATCTAAGTATGTCTTTCTCCAGACCTTAAAAGCTCTGACATGGACTCTGAACATCCATTTTCTCTGTTTCTTTATGAATAATTGTAATGTTGACAGTAAAAAAACTGAGAGAAAAAAAAAAAAATTAATGAAAAATAAAATAGAGAAAACAGAATTCAGGAAAATACAAAATATATTTTTTTATTTTATGCCAAATACTGTTTATTAACATTAGTTTTATTACCAGGTGTATTGACAAGAAAACATATCTTGTACACCAAGGACCTGGGGAGGAGGTGTAGGGTAGAATGTGCCTATTTGAAAGCTATATAAAAAAGCTCTTTAAAAGTAGCTCTCATGCTAGAAAAGGTTGGAGACCCCTGTACTATACACATACACTCCTGTTTCCTCTCTCCACCTCCCCTCCTCTATCTATCTCCAACACCAACACTAGACTATGTTGCGTATATACAGTTTTTTTTCGTCTAAGTTTCCATAAGTCCTTTTCTCCCTCTCTTTGTGTGTTGCTATGGAAACAGTCTCTCCACCGCTGCACCCCCCCCCCCCCCCCACCCTCCTCTCTCTTCAGCCTCTGGTTAGATGGTAGCTATAGAAACATTCTTATTTTATTTAAAAAAGAGCACAATAATATTATCTTTGCCTCCCTCCCTCTTTCTTTTTTTTTTCTTTCTTTCTTTCTTTCTTTCTTTCTTTCTTTCTTTCTTTCTTTCTTTCTTTCTTTCTTTCTCTTTCTTTCTTTCTTTCTTTCTTTCTCTTTCTTTCTTTCTTTCCACCCCACATCTCTGCCTCTATCCTCAGTATACATGTTCTTTTTATTGTTCACGCCGTCTGTTTGTTCGTACATTCATTCCTACGTCAGTCACATGCAATATCTCAAAGCAGCATTGGCTCAATTTTGATGAAATTTGGGTGAATGATGTTTCTTGCCATAGAGATCTGGCATTTACACAATTACACTGACTGGCCAGATGGTGGCGCTATAACAAAATTGAAAATGCTCACTTTAAAAGGTCACGCCCCTCACCCCGTTTGACCTAAAGTCATGACCTTCGGTACATAGGTCCCTCTCCACACAAGGAACAAATTTGCCTCAGGGACCCATAAGGTCCACCATGATGGATCCTCCGCTATTTTGCATTTTGTGAAAAACACTTAAAACACTACTCCTCTGGCACCGAATAACCTATCTGCACGAAACTTGCTATGTGGTGTCTATGGACAAAGCTTTCTCAGTGTAATGTTTTCCAGACTAGTACCTAAAACAACCTGGCTACTGTTGACCAATAAACATTTATGTGGGCGTGGTCTGGCACATAAATGCATATAAATCAGTCAATGATATTTGTATTGTAACAAAATGTGGTACACAAGTTGCAAACACTGTCAAGACTCAACACATGCAATAACATTCATATCGACCACACGGTGGCGCTATAACGGGCACACGTTTATATTTCTTGATCTGTTTGACTCAGAGTGCTATAATTTGGCACACATGCTCAGGGATATGACACCACTGGTCCGATTTTGATGAAACTTGGGTGAATGATGTGTCTTGCCATAGAGATCCAGAAGAAAAAAATTAACACTGATTACCCCAAGGGAAGACTACATGTTTACTCTTATTGTCGTCTATCCTGATACCACGTTACCCTGCCTTCATGTACACATCTACTTCAAATACTTCATACCCCTGCACATTGATCCCGTACTGGTACTCCCTGCATATAGCTCCATTATTGTACATTGTATTGTCCCCCACAATGAAATGGGAGAGGTGACTGTGGATCTCCTCTGTCCGTACGTTTGTATGTTCGTCACACGCAATATCTCAAACAGCACTGGCCCCGATTTTGATGAAACTTGGGTGAATAACGCGTCTTGCCATAGAAAACATTTACAAAATTACACGGATTGGCCCATGGCAGTAGCCTACAATAATTAACTGAATGTTGTTAGTCACACGCGATATTTAAATCGGCACTATCGGGGGGCTGCATGATTCGTGGGGGACGACAGGTTTATCGTTACCTTGTTTTTTTTGGATCTCACCCCTGCCTTGTTAGAAAACACAATTACTCATATTATGTAGAACATTCACACACCCACACACACGCACACATAGACACACACACACACACACACACACACACACACACACACACACACACACACACACACACACACACACGCACACATAGACACACACACACACGCACACATAGACACACACACACACGCACACACACACACACACACACACACACACACACACACACTGCCTGAGGTGTAAAGCCACCCTAATCCCCTCCACCAGAACAATGACACCCAAATCTCCTACAGGGACATCATCACCCAAATCACCCAAATCACCAGTTAATTTACCAAGGCTGCGTCCCATAGGAACTATATAGGGGACGCACGGCAAGAGAATGATGTTGATGATAATACTACCCTCTCCGCTAGACCGCTAGACCGCTACCCCGCTCCTCTACCCTATTCCGCTACTCCGCTACCCCACTCCGCTACTCCGCTACCCTACTCCTCTACCCTATTCCGCTACTCCACTACCTTACTCCTCTACCCCACTCCTCTACCCTATTCCGCTACTCCACTACCTTACTCCTCTACCCCACTCCTCTACCCTATTCCGCTACTCCGCTACTCCTCTACCCCACTCCTCTACCCTATTCCGCTACTCTGCTACCACACTCCTCTACCCCACTCCTCTACCCTATTCCGCTACTCCGCTACCACACTCCTCTACCCCACTCCGCTACCCCACTCCTTTACCCTATTCCGCTACTCCGCTACCCCACTCCTCTACCCCACTCCTTTACCCCACTCCGCTACCTTACTCCTTTACCCCACTCCACTACCTTACTCCTTTACCCCACTCCACTACCCCACTCCACTACCTTACTCCTTTACCCCACTCCACTACCTTACTCCTTTACCCCACTCCACAACCTTACTCCTCTACCCCACTCCTCTACCTTACTCCTCTACCCCACTCCTTTACCCCACTCCACAACCTTACTCCTCTACCCCACTCCTCTACCTTACTCCTTTACCCCACTCCACTACCCCACTCCACTACCTTACTCCTCTACCCCACTCCACTACCTTACTCCTTTACCCCACTCCTCTACCTTACTCCTCTACCCCACTCCTTTACCCCACTCCGCTACCTTACTCCTCTACCTTACTCCGCTACCTTACTCCTCTACCCCTCTCCGCTACCTTACTCCTCTACCCCTCTCCGCTACCTTACTCCTCTACCTTACTCCGCTACCCCGATTCCCGGGATCTCCCATACTTCAAATGTATGCATAAATGATTGTAAAGGCGCCCACATACTAGGTTCTGTTTGCTCCTAGCAGAACTTGGCTGGCTCAAGCAAATGTCTGTGGCTCACATACTCCCTTAAAAGACATTTGCTTGAAAAAAAAAGAAAAGGGTCAATATGACTGTTTTCCCTCTTGGTAACAACATAGCCAGCATATAAACTCAGCAAGAAAAGAAACGTCCTCTCACTGTCAACTGCGTTTATTTTCAGCAAACTTAACATGTGTAAATATTTGTATGAACATAACAAGATTGAACAACTGAGACATAAACTGAACAAGTTCCACAGACATGTGACTAACAGAAATGGAATAATGTGTCCCTGAACAAAGGGGGGGGGCAAAATCAAAAGTAACAGTCAGTATCTGGTGTGGCCACCTGCTGAATTAAGTATTAAGTCAGGATGAGCTTTAATCGGTGACATCACTCGCTCTGAGACCTTGAAGTAGTTGTTCCTTTTTCTCTGCAAGGGCTTTTGTGGAGCGATGGGTAACGATGCTTCGTGGGAGGCAGTTGTTGATGTGTGCAGAGGGGTCCCTGGTTCGAAGCTGAACTGTTACATGAGCACTGATGGAGGGATTGTGCGTTCCTGGTGTAACTCAGGCAGTTGTTGTTGCCATCCTGTACCTGTCCAGCAGGTGTGATGTTCGGATGTACCGATCCTGTGTATTTGTTGTTACACGTGGTCTGCCACTGCGAGGACGATCAGCTGTCCGTCCTGTCTCCTTGTAGCTCTGTCTTAGGCGTCTCACAGTACGAACATTGCAATTTATTGCCCTTGTCACATCTACAGTCCTCATGCCTCCTTGCAGCATGCCTAAAGCACGTTCACGCAGATGAGTAGAGACCCTGGGCATCTTTCTTTTGGTGTTTTTGAGAGTCAGTAGAAAGGCCTCTTTAGTGTCCTACGTTTTCTTAACTGTGACCTTAATTGCTTACCGTCTGTAATCTGTTTGTGTCTTAACGACCGTTCCACAGGTGCATGTTCATTAATTGTTCATGGTTCATTGAACAATCATGGGAAACAGTGTTTAACCTCATAGTCCGCCCAAACCCGTATGCGGTAGCGTAACTACAGCCTCAAGCTCATTACCATAACGCAACGTTAGCGATTTCTAAAAATCGCAAATGAAATGAAATAAATATGCCTGCTCTCAAGCTTATCCTTTTCTTAACAATCCTGTCGTCTCAGATTTTCAAAATATGCTTTAGAACCAGAGAAAATCAATAATTTGTGTAAGAGTGGTGATAGCTAGCTTAGCATTTAGCGTTAGCATTTAGCACGCAACATATTCACAAAAACCAGCCAAGGAATCAAATAAAATAATTTACCTTTGAAGAACTTCAGATGTTTCAATGAGGAGACTCTCAGTTACATAGCAGATGTCCAGTTTTTCCTGAAAGATTCTTGTGTAGGACACATCGTTCCCTTTTGTTACTATGCATTTGGCTACCGAAACTAACCGAAAATTCAGTCACCTACATGTCGAACTTTTTTCCGAATTAACTCCATAATATCGACTGAAACATGGAAAACGTTGTTTGAATCAATCCTGAAGGTGGTTTGTCATATATCTCTCCATTGAAAGCACCGTCCTTGTAGCCTGGTTTGTTCTGAGATTCGAATGGAAAAATACTGGGAGCTGAGTTTTGCGCACCAAATGCCACGCAGACACCAAGAGGGACACTTGGCAATTGTAGTCTCTTATGGTCAATCTTCCAATGATATGCCTACAAATACGTCACAATGCTGCAGAGACCTTGGGGAAACAAGACAAAGAGTCCGTTCATTCCTGTCGCATTCACAGCCATATAAGGCGATCATGGAAAACGTAGCCTCAGAAATCCTGTGCATTTCCTGGTCGGTCATACATCTTGGTTTTGCCCGAAGCATTTGTTCTAAGGGACTCACAGTGAAAATCTTTGCAGTTCTGGAAACGTAAGACTGTCTTCTTTCCAAAACTATCCATTCCAAGCATATTCGAGCATCTTTTCGTGACAAAATATTGCGCTTAAAACGGGCACGTCTTTTTATCCAAAAATGAAATACTGCCCCTAGAGTACTAACAGGTTAAACTCTTTACAATGAAGATCTGTGAAGTTATTTAGATTTTTATGAATTATCTTCGAAAAACAGGGTCCTGAAAAAGGGCCGTTTCTTTTTTTACGGAGTTTACTTCCATAAAATAGTCCAAATCAATCTAAGATAAATCAGGGAAATGTGTAACTGTAACTATTGTCATTGAATGACAACAATCACTTCATTGAAGAATCCCGTCCTTTGTTACCACTCCTACTAAAGATAGTACTGTTTATCAATCACCGATGAACTACGAATTGTACGAACAGCTCCACCAAACAAACTGGAGAACACCAAAACAAACAAAAACGCCACAGAATTGTGTCATAATATATCCCAATTGCCTCAATCTGGACTGGTTCTTTTGTGTGATGGAAAGAAGTGGCTCAAATGGCACTCTATTCCCTAATATGGTGCACTGGGCTCATAGTGCTCTGTTCAAAAATAGTGCCTTATAAAGGGAAAAGGTGCCATTTGGTGGCCGGCGTAATTGGTGGACTGTTGATGTGCCATGAAAGACCTATCACAAAGCCTGCCCTGAACAGACAAACACCACCATAGACAAATATGTATAGGCTGGAATTTAGATGTAAACACATGATTATTATTTTATGTTGTCATTTATCAATATGGAGTCATACATTAGAGATTTTTAGAGGAATCTTTGAATGGATTTCAAGTGTCAAAAAACGCCAGGTGAGCGTCATTGAATTGTTTTTCTCACAGACAACAAAGAGACAGAGGGGGAGAGAGACAGAGGGGGAGAGAGACAGAGGGAGGAGAGAGACAGAGGGGGAGAAAGACACAGGGGGAGAGAGACAGATGGGGGAGAAGACAGAGGGGAGAGAGACAGAGAGGGGAGAGAGACAGAGGGGGAGAAAGACAGAGGGGGAGAGAGACAGAGGGGGAGAGAGACAGAGGGGGAGAGAGACAGAGGGGGAGAAAGACAGAGGGGGAGAGAGACAGAGGGGGAGAGAGACAGAGGGGGAGAGAGACAGAGGGGGAGAGAGACAGATGGGGAGAAGACAGAGGGGGAGAGAGACAGAGAGGGGAGAGAGACAGAGGGGGGAGAGACAGAGGGGGAGAGAGACAGAGGGGGAGAGAGACAGAGGGGGAGAGCGACAGAGGGGAGAGCGACAGAGGGGGAGAGAGACAGAGGGGAGAGAGACAGAGGGAGGAGAGAGACAGAGAGGGAGAGAGACAGAGGGGGAGAGAGACAGAGGGGGAGAGAGACAGAGGGAGAGAGAGAGGGGGGAGAGAGACAGAGGGGGAGAGAGACAGAGGGGGGAGAGAGACAGAGGGAGAGAGACAGAGCGAAGGGAAGATAGAGAGATTTAGAAACTACCTCAACATCCTTCTCATCACGTGTCGTACTTGCTCTTTAGTCCTTTTTGTTGACATATACCCTCCAATGCTGATTGGTTTTGATGTCTGAATCCCTTTGAAAGAATTCCCTCAACAGGAGTGAAGAGACTGGGTAAGTTGATTCTCCCTCTCTCCTAAAAAGAAGTGGCTGATCTCTCCAACCTCTATCAAACACACACCACAAAAGAAAGAATGCGTCCCAAATGACACCCCATTCCCTATCTAGTGCACACTTTTCACCAGGGCCAACAGGGGTGCCAAAAGAGTTTAATTTGGGGACAAATCCAAAGCCACTTTAAGGGTAGGGTCTGGGTCTAATACTCATTCATGCATCCATGTCATCCATATCAAGAGGTGTAGTATTAGATTTGATTAGATTATATAAGATAACTTATTTGAATGGCTAGACATTTTTTTCTAAGCCATCACATGCTCTGTCTGGATTTGGACACCCACCTGCCCTGAAGCTTATGTCGTTCTATAGTCACCTAAATTACTAGTCAATCTATAATAGTGGGTTCCCAATGCCATTTTTAATTATTATCTCTCTCTCTTCAGTTTCTAACCTCTCTCCATGTCTGGGCCATGTCTCCATACACATGTCCCTCTCTGCCCCTGCTCTCTCTCTCTTCAGCTTCAAACCTCTCTCCATGTCTGGGCCATGTCTCCATACACATGTCCCTCTCTGCCCCTGCTCTCTCTCTCTCCAGCTTCAAATCTCTCTCCATGTCTGGGCCATGTCTCCATACACATGTCCCTCTCTGCCCCCTGCTCTCTCTCTCCAGCTTCAAATCTCTCTCCATGTCTGGGCCATGTCTCCATACACATGTCCCTCTGCCCCCTGCTCTCTCTCTCCAGCTTCAAATCTCTCTCCATGTCTGGGCCATGTCTCCATACACATGTCCCTCTCTGCCCCCTGCTCTCTCTCTCCAGCTTCAAATCTCTCTCCATGTCTGGGCCATGTCTCCATACACATGTCCCTCTGCCCCCTGCTCTCTCTCTCCAGCTTCAAACCTCTCTCCATGTCTGGGCCATGTCTCCATACACATGTCCCTCTGCCCTCTGCTCTCTCTCTCCAGCTTCAAACCTCTCTCCATGTCTGGGCCATGTCTCCATACACATGTCCCTCTCTGCCCCCTGCTCTCTCTCTCCAGCTTCAAACCTCTCTCCATGTCTGGGCCATGTCTCTCTGCCCCCTGCTCTCTCTCTCTTCAGCTTCAAATCTCTCTCCATGTCTGGGCCATGTCTCCATACACATGTCCCTCTGCCCCCTGCTCTCTCTCTCCAGCTTCAAACCTCTCTCCATGTCTGGGCCATGTCTCTCTGCCCCCTGCTCTCTCTCTCCAGCTTCAAACCTCTCTCCATGTCTGGGCCATGTCTCTCTGCCCCCTGCTCTCTCTCTCTTCAGCTTCAAACCTCTCTCCATGTCTGGGCCATGTCTCCATACACATGTCCCTCTCTGCCCCCTGCTCTCTCTCTCCAGCTTCAAACCTCTCTCCATGTCTGGGCCATGTCTCTCTGCCCCCTGCTCTCTCTCTCTTCAGCTTCAAACCTCTCTCCATGTCTGGGCCATGTCTCTCTGCCCCCTGCTCTCTCTCTCTTCAGCTTTAAACCTCTCTCCATGTCTGGGCCATGTCTCTCTGCCCCCTGCTCTCTCTCTCTCCAGTTTCTAACCTCTCTCCATGTCTGGGCCATGTCTCCATACACATGTCCCTCTGCCCCCTGCTCTCTCTCTCCAGCTTCAAACCTCTCTCCATGTCTGGGCCATGTCTCTCTGCCCCCTGCTCTCTCTCTCTTCAGCTTCAAACCTCTCTCCATGTCTGGGCCATGTCTCCATACACATGTCCCTCTCTGCCCCCTGCTCTCTCTCTCTCCAGCTTCAAACCTCTCTCCATGTCTGGGCCATGTCTCTCTGCCCCCTGCTCTCTCTCTCTTCAGCTTCAAACCTCTCTCCATGTCTGGGCCATGTCTCTCTGCCCCCTGCTCTCTCTCTCTTCAGCTTTAAACCTCTCTCCATGTCTGGGCCATGTCTCTCTGCCCCCTGCTCTCTCTCTCTCCAGTTTCTAACCTCTCTCCATGTCTGGGCCATGTCTCCATACACATGTCCCTCTCTGCCCCCTGCTCTCTCTCTATCCAGCTTCAATACTCTCTCCATGTCTGGGCCATGTCTCTCTGCCCCCTGCTCTCTCTCTCTTCAGCTTCAAACCTCTCTCCATGTCTGGGCCATGTCTCCATACACATGTCCCTCTCTGCCCCCTGCTCTCTCTCTCCAGCTTCAAACCTCTCTCCATGTCTGGGCCATGTCTCTCTGCCCCCTGCTCTCTCTCTCTTCAGCTTCAAACCTCTCTCCATGTCTGGGCCATGTCTCTCTGCCCCCTGCTCTCTCTCTCTTCAGCTTTAAACCTCTCTCCATGTCTGGGCCATGTCTCTCTGCCCCCTGCTCTCTCTCTCTCCAGTTTCTAACCTCTCTCCATGTCTGGGCCATGTCTCCATACACATGTCCCTCTCTGCCCCCTGCTCTCTCTCTCTCCAGCTTCAAACCTCTCTCCATGTCTGGGCCATGTCTCTCTGCCCCCTGCTCTCTCTCTCTTCAGCTTCAAACCTCTCTCCATGTCTGGGCCATGTCTCTCTGCCCCCTGCTCTCTCTCTCTTCAGCTTCAAACCTCTCTCCATGTCTGGGCCATGTCTCCATACACATGTCCCTCTCTGCCCCCTGCTCTCTCTCTCCAGCTTCAAACCTCTCTCCATGTCTGGGCCATGTCTCTCTGCCCCCTGCTCTCTCTCTCTTCAGCTTCAAACCTCTCTCCATGTCTGGGCCATGTCTCTCTGCCCCCTGCTCTCTCTCTCTTCAGCTTCAAACCTCTCTCCGTGTCAGGGCCATGTCTCCATACACATGTCCCTCTCTGCCCCCTGCTCTCTCTCTCCAGCTTCAAACCTCTCTCCATGTCAGGGCCATGTCTCTCTGCCCCCTTTCCCTCTCTCTAATTCAGCATGGCAGAATGGGGGAGATTGATGTGTGTCACTCGTAATTCCCCAACAGGCACCGTCAAATACGCAAACATCCTCACTTTTCACTCCCACATTGGCTCTCAACAACATATCCCCCCCAAAATTTTTAAACCTTTATTCAACTAGGCAAGTCAGTTAAGAACAAATTCTTATTTATAATGACAGCCTAGGAACAGTGGGTTAATTGCCTTTTTTGGGGAGCAGAACGACAGATTTTTACCTTGTCACCTCGGG
The DNA here is from genome assembly GCF_034236695.1 of Oncorhynchus nerka. Lineage (NCBI taxonomy): Eukaryota > Metazoa > Chordata > Actinopteri > Salmoniformes > Salmonidae > Oncorhynchus > Oncorhynchus nerka. The sequence goes on along the minus strand of NC_088424.1, from coordinate 42,043,905 downwards.
GATTCAAACTAGTAACCTTACGGTTATTGGCCCAACGCTCTAAACACTAGGCTACCTGCCGCCCCGAAAGTCAGTTAAGAACAAATTCTTATTTGACAATGACGGCCTACCCCGGCCAAACCCGGACGACGCTGGGCCAATTGTGCGCCGCTCGCTGAGACTCACAATCAGGGCCGGTTGTGATACAGCCTGGAATCGATCCAGAGTGTCTGTAGTGACGCCTCTAGCACCGACATGCAGTACCTTAGACCGCTGAAACTCACAATCACGGCCGGTTGTGATACAGCCTGGAATCGATCCAGAGTGTCTGTAGTGACGCCTCTAGCACCGAGATGCAGTACCTTAGACCGCTGAAACTCACAATCACAGCCGGTTGTGATACAGCCTGGAATCGATCCAGAGTGTCTCTAGTGACGCCTCTAGCACCGACATGCAGTACCTTAGACCGCTGAAACTCACAATCACGGCCGGTTGTGATACAGCCTGGAATCGATCCAGAGTGTCTCTAGTGACGCCTCTAGCACCGACATGCAGTACCTTAGACCGCTGCGCCACTCGGGAGTCCCGTTTGGAATGTGACCAGTGGACATTTCTAGACTGTTGTTCTGAAAAACATTGTGTATCATATCAAGGGTTTTCATAAATGTAATTGTTGTTAGTGGAGTGCTTTACTAACGACTGCTTCCTGTCATGAAGATTATAGACTAGTTACGCAGGTGCACAGAAGAACTATAGGGCTCTGGTCAAATGTAGTGCATTATGTTAGGGAATAGGGTGCCATTTGGCATGCGACAATGACCATTTGACATTAGGGATTGAATTCACCATACTACTTCTGGTGATCATGAATTACTTCAATATGAGATAGAAGCAAACACGGCACTGACCAAAGCTGCAGGACATGTCTAGTTCTTTCTCTCTCTTTCTCTGTCAAAAATCTGCCTCTTTTCTGTGTCTAGTTCTTCCTCTCTCTTTCTCTGTCAAGAATCTGCCTCTTTTCTGTGTCTAGTTCTTCCTCTCTCTTTCTCTGTCAAAAATCTGCCTCTTTTCTGTGTCTAGTTCTGTCTCTCTCTTTCTCTGTCAAGAATCTGCCTCTTTTCTGTGTCTAGTTCTTCCTCTCTCTTTCTCTGTCAAAAATCTGCCTCTTTTCTGTGTCTAGTTCTGTCTCTCTCTTTCTCTGTCAAGAATCTGCCTCTTTTCTGTGTCTAGTTCTTCCTCTCTCTTTCTCTGTCAACCCTATGTTCCCTTCCTCTTATTGTAGCAGAGCTGTAAAACGGTAAAAGAAAGAAGCCTACTCTGTCTTATAAGGAGGTTTGTCAACAGTGTATGTGATGGGTATGGCTATTGGTAATGGCGTCATAACGGAATGAAGCTGTATGAATGGCTGATGTAATAGATGTATTATACTGCTGTTGTATCAGCACAGAACATGACTGGCGCCAGGACTCTCAGGTGCAGAGCCAGGTATGCCCTGTGCTCCAGCACACAGGAGGGAGATCTCCTCAGCAACCGGTGATGAGCAGCGCGCGTAGCTGCTCCACGTGAAAACCAACGGCACAGGCACGAGAGAACAATTGTCCATAATCAAACAGGTCCCCTTTTTTCCGCTAACGGAACCGATCCTCACGCACAACAATTAATCAAAGCCTTATTTGGAGCAGCTATCGCGTGCCATAACGTTTCGTTAGACACGAAATAGTGTTGGACAAAGTGGACAGAGATGATCAATCAATCCCTGTGCCGCAGTAAAATCATAATAGCTATCAGTTTTACATGTTTACCTTATATGTGAAGGTAAAATAGGCTATTTGCCTACATTCCGCGTACCTTCTTTAGACAAGCGAGTGCACCCCCCCCTCGGTTCTCTGTCTGAGATCTGTGCTAAATAATCACGCGCACTGGCACACGATCAGCACGAGACTACCTACATGCAACTCAATATAACCTACTTTGAAATGTGTAGAAATTATAATGGACCTTCATTTACACAGTTTATTGACTGTGTCCAGCTCGCTAATAATCACCGAAATGAACGAGATAGTCAGAACCATCGAAAATTCCAAAAACGATGGATAGAGGACATTTGTTTGCTCATTTTGACGGCAAGAAATATATAACCAATTTTCAGTTCTGCACCCTGCAATGAGTGACACCCCCGCACTAGAGAGATACATAGTTGTCTTGGTTGTTGATATTGATCTGGTTGGTGACTGTTATGTTTTAGTCGAGCTGGAGTTTCCCTGTTTTCCCTTGTTCTGTTCCTTCAGCCATTCACTCGTCAATGTTTCTCTCTCTCTGGCACAACATGCGCAGTGAGTCAATTATATTATGTGTGTAGGACTATCATATTTCTCCCGTGATAAAGAGCTATAGCCTAGTGTTATAAACTAGACGTTAGTTGTGTGAATGATTTCGGTTAATGCAATACAAAGGTCATATCAGACCAATAACCAACATGCAGCTGCTGTCTGTCTCGGTTCTCTCTCTCTCTCTGAGCGCCTGATAGGGGCTGCACGAACAATCGTTTTAAGTGTGGAAATATGAACCAAATGTCACTAGGCTATATGGTCTGCATTTTAATTCTCAGTTTCTTTCAACATGTTTTCCGGGAGACCACGAATAATGCCTCCGTTCCCATCAAAACCTTCAGCTCAATAATCCTATTCCAGTATTCATTCTGCACAAACTCGTGAAGAACTTCAAACCTATCTAAATCTAAATCTAAAATCTAAAACGTGGAATGTGATACACACATAGTATTCAGTGGACAGAGGTAGAGTACGGAAAGACTGATGAGGTATTGATACATACAAACTTTTACTATTTTGCTCCCACTGGAAATAACCAGAATGTATACACATCCAGATGACCACATCACCTGGGTTCACTTTTCCTCACCTTTGTCAAAACTGATACCCAAAGTTATTATCCACAACAACATCAGCATGATTCAGCCGAGTGCATTCGAATTCCTCCCCTCGGCAAGGTCCGTTAGACTTCTGCTCTGCAGAGACACCATCAATTCCCCTAGAAATAGCCTAGTTTACGCGTCAATAACGGAAATAATTAGCAATCTTTTGGTTGATTGTCAATTGCAGCGGTTTGTTTCGTCTCCGGTCCGTGTCCCTCCTTGGCTTTTACTTGTTTTGTGCTTCAAATCTATCCCCACTTTCTTCAGATTTCCTTCCCTTCGTTCTCAGTCTCTTTTCTCTGGCTGCATGCACAGCCGTACACACATTACAGAGTGAATTCCTCTCTCTTCTTCTCGCTGCCGCTCTCTACAGAATCACCACAGAACGTACCCAAAGCCTAGACTAGGCTTCTCCAAATCACATCTTTTTACTCCGCAAACGGATAAGTGTGCTCTATGACTGCAGGAGGCGACATGGGGAACTGCACCCTTGTACACACCATCAGTTATTCTCTTACATGAAAGTCCTTTGTTGCGCCGTGCCTCTCTACCAGTTAATCATTGTCTGTTTGCCGTCAGGGATACCTGCCTCATAGACCTATGTGCTTTTCACCGCGTAATGTAGTGCTGCGTAGTAAAATATGACATGTAGACCTAACAGGGATGAGGTTATAACATTACTAAAAAGGAACTATAATCAGTACAGTTTACATTCTTAAAAACAGCTTACATTTTGGATTACTGCTTCTAATAGCAAGACGTGGGTTGCAAGTGTCTGCCTCAAACACATGGAAATGGCAGATTTAAACATTTTAAAAATCTGTGCTGAGCCACATTACTAAGAAGTCACCTTTCAGTGGCAATGGAAGCTTTTCCATCTGTTCTAATTTATTTTGAAATCTACAAAACTGCTTTTTTCCTTTTCACGGAACACTTTTTTTTCTCCAAAAATGCCAGACCTCCACATACTGAGAACTGAATCCTCCCACATACTGAGAACTGAATCCTCCCACATACTGAAAACTGAATCCTCCCACATACTGAAAACTGAATCCTCCCACATACTGAAAACTGAATCCTCCCACATACTGAGAACTGAACCCTCCCACATACTGAGAACTGAACCCTCCCACATACTGAGAACTGAACCCTCCCACATACTGAGAACTGAATCAACCCACATACTGAGAACAGAATCCTCCCACATACTGAGAACTGAATCCTCCCACATACTGAGAACTGAATCCTCCCACATTTCATCAGAAATGTTGTGTCACAGGAACATGTTTGATTATCCTGTTCAGTTCAGAGAGACAGAGGGAAAGATAGAGAGAGAGAGAGAGAGAGAGAGACAACGGGAGAGAGAGAGAGAGAGAGAGAGAGAAAGACAAAGGGAGAGAGAGAGAGATGAAGGGAGAGAGAGACAGATGAAGGGAGAGAAAGACAGGGGAAGATAGAGGGGGTAGAGGGAGAGAAACAAAGGCAGAGAAAGACAGGGAGGGAGAGAGACGGAGAGAGAGAGACAGAGGGAGAGCGAGATGGAGGGAGAGAGAAAGAGACAGAGGGAGGGATGGAGAGAGAGGAAGGGAGGGAGAGAGAGAGTTGAAGGGAGCGTGAGAGAGATGAAGGGAGAGAGAGATAGAGAGACAAAGGGAAAGGTAGAGACCGAGAGAAACAGAGGGGGAGAGAGAGAGACAGAGATTGAGAGTGAGATGGAGGGAGAGAGAGAGAGAGATGAAGGAAGATAGAGAGGGAGATATTGAGTTAGAGATGGAGGGAGAGAGAGACGGAGGAAGATAGAGAGGGAGATATTGAGTTAGAGATGGAGGGAGAGAGAGACGGAGGAAGATAGAGAGGGGTAGCGGGAGAGAAAGAGGGAGAGGGAGAGAGAGACACAGACGAAGGGAGAGAGAGAGAGAGAGATGAAGGGAGAGAGAGACAGAGGGAGGGATGGTGAGAGATGACGGAAGATAGAGAGGGAGAGATTGAGATAGAGATGGAGGGAGAGAGAGACGGAGGAAGACAAAGGAAGATAGAGAGGGGTAGAGGGAGAGAAAGAGAGAGGGAGAGAGAGACAGACGAAGGGAGAGAAAGACAGAGGGAGGGAGAGATGGAGGGAAAGAGAGAGAGACAGAGGGAGGGATGGAGAGAGAGAGACATAGTGAGAAAAAGACAGGAAGATAGAGAGGGGTAGAGGGAGAGATGGAGATGGAAGGAGAGCGAGAGAGACAGAGGGAGAGAGAAGCTGCACTTCCTAACCTCCTGCCCAATGTATGACCATATTATAGACACATATTTCCCTCAGATTACACAGATCCACAAAGAATTCGAAAACAAATCCAATTTCGATAAACTCCCATATCTACTGGGTGAAATTCCACAGTGTGCCATCACAGCAACTTCTGTATGTGTAATGTTTACTGTTAATTTTTATTGTTTATTTCACTTTATATATTCACTTAATATATTATCTACCTCACTTGCTTTGGCAATGTTAACACATGTTTCCCATGCCAATAAAGCCCTTGAATTGAAATGAATTGAGATAGAGACGGAGGGAAAGAGAGAGAGACAGAGGGAGAAAGAGAGATGGAGGGAGAAAGAGAGACAGAGGGAGAGAGAGAGATGGATGGAGAGAGAGAGACGAAGGGAGAGAGAGAGAGAGAGAGAGGGAGAGAGAGAGACAAAGGGAGAGAGATAGAATGAGAAAGAGAGAGGGGGAGAGATAGAGACAGAGGGAGAGAGAGACGGAGGAAGACATAGAGGAAGATAGAGAGGAGTAGAGACAGAAAGACAGGTGAAGGGAGAGAGAGACGGAGGGAGAGAGAGACGGAGGAAGACATAGAGGAAGATAGAGAGGAGTAGAGACAGAAAGACAGGTGAAGGGAGAGAGAGACGGAGGAAGAGAGAGACGGAGGAAGACATAGAGGAAGATAGAGAGGAGTAGAGACAGAAAGACAGGTGAAGGGAGAGAGAGACGGAGGAAGAGAGAGACGGAGGAAGACATAGAGGAAGATAGAGAGGAGTAGAGACAGAAAGACAGGTGAAGGGAGAGAGAGACAGAGGGAGAGAGAGACGGAGGAAGAGAGAGACGGAGGAAGACATAGAGGAAGATAGAGAGGAGTAGAGACAGAAAGACAGGTGAAGGGAGAGAGAGACAGAGGGAGAGAGAGACGGAGGAAGAGAGAGACGGAGGAAGACATAGAGGAAGATAGAGAGGAGTAGAGACAGAAAGACAGGTGAAGGGAGAGAGAGACGGAGGGAGAGAGAGACGGAGGAAGACATAGAGGAAGATAGAGAGGAGTAGAGACAGAAAGACAGGTGAAGGGAGAGAGAGACAGAGGGAGAGAGAGACGGAGGAAGAGAGAGACGGAGGAAGACATAGAGGAAGATAGAGAGGAGTAGAGACAGAAAGACAGGTGAAGGGAGAGAGAGACGGAGGGAGAGAGAGACGGAGGAAGAGAGAGACGGAGGAAGACATAGAGGAAGATAGAGAGGAGTAGAGACAGAAAGACAGGTGAAGGGAGAGAGAGACGGAGGAAGAGAGAGACGGAGGAAGATAAAGAGGGATAGACACAGAGAGACAAAGACGGAGGGAGAGAACGACAGAGAGAGATAGAGAGGGGTAGAGGGAGAGATAGAGGTGGAGGGAGAGAGAGAGATAGAGAGGGGTAGAGGGAGAGATAGAGGTGGAGGGAGAGAGAGAGAGACTGAGGGAGAGAGACAGAGGGAGAGATAGAGGTGGAGGGAGAGAGAGAGAGACTGAAGGAGAGAGGGACAGAGGAAGATAGAGAGGGGTAGAGGGAGAGATAGAGGTGGAGGGAGAGAGAGACTGAGGGAGAGAGACAGAGGAAGAGATAGAGGTGGAGGGAGAGAGAGACAGAGAAAGATAGAGAGGGGTAGAGGGAGAGATAGAGGTGGAGGGAGAGAGAGAGAGACTGAGGGAGAGAGACAGAGGGAGAGATAGAGGTGGAGGGAGAGAGAGAGAGAGAGACTGAAGGAGAGAGAGACAGAGGAAGATAGAGAGGGGTAGAGGGAGAGATAGAGGTGGAGGGAGAGAGAGAGAGACTGAAGGAGAGAGAGACAGAGGAAGATAGAGAGGGTTGGAGGGAGAGATAGAGATGGAGGGAGAGAGAGACTGAGGGAGAGAGACAGAGGAAGAGATAGAGGTGGAGGGAGAGAGAGACAGAGAAAGATAGAGAGGGGTAGAGAGAGAGATAGAGGTGGAGGGAGAGAGAGACTGAGGGAGAGAGAGACAGAGAAAGATAGAGAGGGGTAGAGGGAGAGAGAGGTGGAGGGAGAGAGAGAGAGACTGAAGGAGAGAGAGACAGAGGAAGATAGAGAGGGTTGGAGGGAGAGATAGAGATGGAGGGAGAGAGAGACTGAGGGAGAGAGACAGAGGAAGAGATAGAGGTGGAGGGAGAGAGAGACAGGAAGATAGAGAGGGGTAGAGGGAGAGATAGAGGTGGAGGGAGAGAGAGACTGAGGTAGAGAGAGACAGAGAAAGATAGAGAGGGGTAGAGGGAGAGATATAGGTGGAGGGAGAGAGACTGAAGGAGGGAGAGATAGAGGTGGAGGGAGAGAGAGACTGAGGGAGAGAGAGACAGAGGAAGATGTAGAGGGAGAGATAAGTATGGAGGGAGAGAGAGAGACAGAGGGAGAGAGAGGTGGAGGGAGAGAGAGCGATGGAGGGAGAGAGAGACAGAGGAAGATAGAGAGGGGTAGAAGGAGAGAAATACAGAGAGAAATAGAGGTGGTTTCAGTGAGCACCAATGAGCGTCCCTAGGTGGGAGCTTTAACGAACAACACTGCCCTCTGTTGGTTCATTTTCTACATTACATACATGGCAATACACTGACTCAACATGCAATACACCTACTCTACATGCAATACACCTACTCTACATGCAATACACCTACTATACATGCAATACACCTACTCTACATGCAATACACTGACTCAACATGCAATACACCTACTCTACATGCAATACACCTACTCTACATGCAATACACTGACTCAACATGCAATACACCTACTATACATGCAATACACCTACTCTACATGCAATACACTGACTCAACATGCAATACACCTACTCTACATGCAATACTCCTACTCTACATGCAATACACTGACTATACATGCAATACACTGACTATACATGCAATACACTGACTATACATGCAATACACTGACTATACATGCAATACACTGACTATACATGCAATACATTGGAATGAGTAGGAGGCAAACTCATCCATACAAGACATTGGCATGAGTAGGTAAAATAATACAATACATTGGCATGTGTATGTACAGTAGGCCCATTCATGCAATACCTACCTAGATGTACATATCTACCTCAATTGCCTTGTACCCCTGCACATCGACTGGGTGCTGGTACCCCGTGTATATAGCCAAGTTATCATTATTCATCAAATCAAATCAAATCTTGTTGGTCACATACACATGGTTAGCAGATGTTAATGCGAGTGTAGTGAAATACTTGTGCTTCTAGTTCCGACAGTGCAGTAATATCTAACAAGTAATCTAACAATTTCACAACAACTACCTGATACACACAAGTGTAAAGGAATGAATAAGAATATGTACAAATAAGTATATGGACGAGCGATGGCCGAACGGCATAGGCAAGATGCAGTAGATGGTATAGAGTACATGATATACATATGAGATGAGTAATGTAGGGTATGTAAACATTATATAAAGTGCCATTGTTTAAAGTGACTGGTGATACATTTATTACATCCAATTATTAATTATTAAAGTGTTTAGAGATTGAGTCAGTATGTTGGCAGCAGCCACTCAATGTTAGTGATGGCTGTTTAACAGTCTGATGGCCTTGAGATGGAAGCTGTTTTTCAGTCTCTCGGTCCCAGCTTTGATGCACCTGTACTGACCTCGCCTTCTGGATGATAGCGGGGTGAACAGGTAGTGGCTCGGGTGGTTGTTGTCCTTGATGATCTTTTTGGCCTTCCTGTGACATCGTGTGCTGTAGGTGTCCTGGAGGGCAGGTAGTTTGCACCTGGTGATGCGTTGTGCAGACCGCCCCACCTTCTGGAGAGCCCTGCGGTTGCTGGCGATGCAGTTGCCGTACCAGGCGGTGATACAGCCCGACAGGATGCTCTCAATTGTGCACATTTAAAAGTTGGGCTGAGCATGCACCCTTGTAGGACCCCCTGTGTTGAAGATCAGCGTAGTGGAGATGTTGTTTCTTACCCTCACCACCTGGGGGTGGCCCGTCAGAAAGTCCTGGACCCAGTTGCACAGGGCGGGGTCGAGACCCTGGGTCTCGAGCTTAATGACAAGTTTGGAGGGTACTATGGTGTTAAATGCTGAGCTGTGATCGATGAACAGCATTCTTACATAGGTATTCCTCTTGTCCATATGGGTTAGGGCAGTGTGCAGTGTGGTTGAGATTGCATCGTCTGTGGACCTATTGGGGCGGTAAGCAAATTGGAGTGGGTCTAGGGTGTCAGGTAGGGTGGAGGTGATATGAACCTTGACTAGTCTCTCAAAGCACTTCATGATGATGGAAGTGAGGGGCGATAGTTGTGTATTTATTCCTCGTGTTAATGTGTCTATTATTTCAATTTTTTTCTCTCTGCATTGTTGGGAATGTCCCATAAGTAAGCATTTCACTGTTAAAGACCATTTTTGCTTGATCAGAAAATGTGATCGGGGACTTCGTATGGAGGGTGTGATGAAATTACGGAGGCTAAATCAAGCATCGCTGTGTGCCTCTCAAATTCTGTAACAATGTGGAGTGCTCAGTATAGCTCCGCATTGACATGATTGGTTGACGGTTGGTGGGGGGGCAGGTCCTGTATAAACACAAACTCACTTCTTTGACAACTTCACAACAGGTCTGCTCTGCTCTTCCTTCACAACAGTCTGCTCTTCCTTCACAACAGTCTGCTCTTCCTTCACAACAGTCTGCTCTTCCTTCACAACAGGTCTGCTCTGCCCTTCCTTCACAACAGGTCTGCTCTGCCCTTCCTTCACAACAGTCTGCTCTTCCTTCACAACCGTCTGCTCTTCCTTCACAACAGTCTGCTCTTCCTTCACAACAGTCTGCTCTTCCTTCACAACATTCTGCTCTTCCTTCACAACAGTCTGCTCTTCCTTCACAACAGGTCTGCTCTTCCTTCACAACAGTCTGCTATTCCTTCACAACAGGTCTGCTCTTCCTTCACAACAGGTCTGCTCTGCCCTTCCTTCACAACAGTCTGCTCTTCCTTCACAACAGTCTGCTCTTCCTTCGCAGCAGTCTGCTCTTTCTTCACAACAGTCTGCCCTTCCTTTACAACAGGTCTGCTCTGCTCTTCCTTCACAACAGGTCTGCTCTGCTCTTCCTTCACAGCAGTCTGCTCTGCTCTTCCTTCACAACAGTCTGCTCTGCTCTTCCTTCACAAAAGTCTGCTCGTCCTTCACAACAGTCTGCTCTTCCTTCACAACAGTCTGCTCTGCTCTTCCTTTACAACAGGTCTGCTCTGCTCTTCCTTCACAGCAGTCTGCTCTGCTCTTCCTTCACAACAGTCTGCTCTGCTCTTCCTTCACAACAGTCTGCTTTTCCTTCACAACAGTCTGCTCTGCTCTTCCTTCGCAGTAGTCTGCTCTTTCTTCACAACAGTCTGCTATTCCTTCACAACAGTCTGCTCTTCCTTCACAACAGTCTGCTCTTCCTTCACCACAGTCTGCTCTTCCTTCGCAGCAGTCTGCTCTTCCTTCACAACAGTCTGCCCTTCCTTTACAACATGTCTGCTCTGCTCTTCCTTCACAATAGTCTGCTCTGCTCTTCCTTCACAATAGTCTGCTCTGCTCTTCCTTCACAACAGGTCTGCTCTGCTCTTCCTTCACAGCAGTCTGCTCTGCTCTTCCTTTACAACAGGTCTGCTCTGCTCTTCCTTCACAACAGGTCTGCTCTGCTCTTCCTTCACAACAGTCTGCTCTTCCTTCACAACAGTCTGCTCTTCCTTCACAACAGGTCTGCTCTGCTCTTCCTTCACAACAGTCTGCTCTGCTCTTCCTTCACAACAGGTCTGCTCTGCTCTTCCTTCACAACAGTCTGCTCTTCCTTCACAACAGTCTGCTCTTCCTTCACAACAGGTCTGCTCTGCCCTTCCTTCACAACAGTCTGCTCTTCCTTCACAACAGTCTGCTCTTCCTTCACAACAGTCTGCTCTGCTCTTCCTTCACAACAGTCTGCTCTTCCTTCATAACAGTCTGCCCTTCCTTTACAACAGGTCTGCTCTGCTCTTCCTTCACAACAGGTCTGCTGTTTCCTTCCTTCACAACATGTCTGCTCTTCCTTCACAACAGTCTGCTCTGCTCTTCCTTCACAACAGTCTGCTCTGCTCTTCCTTCACAACAGGTCTGCTCTGCCCTTCCTTCACAACAGTCTGCTCTTCCTTCACAACAGTCTGCTCTGCTCTTCCTTCACAACAGGTCTGCTCTGCTCTTCCTTCACAACAGTCTGCTCTTCCTTCACAACAGTCTGCTCTGCTCTTCCTTCACAACAGGTCTGCTCTTCCTTCACAACAGGTCTGCTCTGCTCTGCAAAGCGCAAAAGTAGGCCAATGTTTGCTCTGACTTCAGCAGAGGCCGCATGGCAGTAAATGCTGTACAGCCTCTGTAGACAGCAGATTGAACATGCAGAGCCTTTTAGTCTACAACTGTTGTTTACCAAGCATGTGACACATTCCATTTGGTTAGATTGTATACATATTTGGGAGTCAGACTATATCACATCAGTGTTGTTCAGGTGAATATCCATTCTGAAACCAAGGAGACAAAATGTACATGTGTAATCAATGGTGATGATGATATGAGCTTACAAATAACATTTGAATGCAAAATGATTGTGACAGCCAGTGGTTACTATAACAACAAGTGTGAGAGGAGGTATAGTAGATAATAATGACAACAACAGGAAGTTAACCCAAATGCATGTTTATTTGAAGTCAACAACTGAATCGGTATAGTAACAAAAAAGCTAATACTGTATGAACAGATTAGAACAGCCAACGGAGACGGAACTCAGCATTATGACATCATCACCATAGTGCAGTCAGGCCTTGATGACATCATTAGCTGTAGTACACATTAGGTAACGTCCATCACAGCACTGTTCCCATGTGATATGGATAGTTATTCAAAAGGAAGACTTATCATCCGAAAAGAACACTAAGAAAATAGACTCCTCATTAAAACAATAACATTGGTGGAAAATAACACAGATAGTGTCCACGTCCCTAAAAGGAACCTTATTTGCTACATAGTGCACTAGGAAGTACTATGGGTCCAGGTCAAACGTAGGGCGCTATATAGTGACTAGGGTTCCTTTTGGGATGCATCTAGTGTCTCCAGAGTCTGTTTGGGTCTATCATTATACATACCTTACACTCATACACACACACACGCAAACACACTGTAGTCACAGACCACATGTACCCCATGCATATGTGTGTGTGTGTGTGTGTGTGTGTGTGTGTGTGTGTGTGTGTGTGTGTGTGTGTGTGTGTGTGTGTGTGTGTGTGTGTGTGTGTGTGTGTGTGTGTATCAGTGTGCTTGTAAGAATAACAGGTAAAGGCAACACTATATAGCCTACATGAAATGATATAAAAATGTCAGACTGTCAAAACAATAAGCCAAAGCTGTCCTCTAACCTTTCAGTGTTGAATATCTATTCAGGAAAAAAATAAAAAATAAAAATTGAATTGAAAGTAATACATTTAAAAGTATGCACACCTTCCTTAAAAAAAAAAACATCAACATAAAAATATATTCCTTAACATTCTACAAAAGAAGAAGAGAGAGGAGGGGAGAGAGAGTTCCCCCACTACTGGTACAGGAGAGAGTTCCCTCCACTACTGGTACAGGAGAGAGAGTTCCCCCACTACTGGTACAGGAGAGAGAGTTCCCTCCACTACTGGTACAGGAGAGAGAGTTCCCCCACTACTGGTACAGGAGAGAGTTCCCCCAACTACTGTTACAGGAGAGAGTTCCCCCACTACTGGTACAGAAGAGAGTTCCCCAACTACTGTTACAGGAGAGAGTTCCCCCACTACTGGTACAGAAGAGAGAGTTCCCCCACTACTGGTACAGGAGAGAGAGTTCCCCCACTACTGGTACAGGAGAGAGTTCCCTCCACTACTGGTACAGGAGAGAGAGTTCCCCCACTACTGGTACAGGAGAGAGAGTTCCCTCCACTACTGGTACAGGAGAGAGAGTTCCCCCACTACTGGTACAGGAGAGAGAGTTCCCCCACTACTGGTACAGGAGAGAGTTCCCTCCACTACTGGTACAGGAGAGAGAGTTCCCCCACTACTGGTACAGGAGAGAGAGTTCCCTCCACTACTGGTACAGGAGAGAGAGTTCCCCCACTACTGGTACAGGAGAGAGTTCCCCCAACTACTGTTACAGGAGAGAGTTCCCCCAACTACTGTTACAGGAGAGAGTTCCCCCACTACTGGTACAGAAGAGAGTTCCCCAACTACTGTTACAGGAGAGAGTTCCCCCACTACTGGTACAGGAGAGAGTTCCCTCCACTACTGGTACAGAAGAGAGAGTTCCCCCACTACTGGTACAGGAGAGAGTTCCCCGACTACTGGTACAGGAGAGAGAGTTCCCCCCACTACTGGTACAGGAGAGAGAGTTCCCCCACTACTGGTACAGGAGAGAGTTCCCCCCACTACTGGTACAGGAGAGAGTTCCCCCACTACGGGTACAGGAGAGAGAGTTCCCCCACTACTGGTACAAGAGAAAGTTCCCCCACTACTGGTACAGGAGAGAGTTCCCCCAATACTGGTACAGGAGAGAAAGTTCCCCCACTACTGGTACAGGAGAGAAAGTTCCCCCACTACTGGTACAGGAGAGAAAGTTCCCTCCACTACTGGTACAGGAGAGAAAGTTCCCTCCACTACTGGTAGAGGAGAGAAAGTTCCCTCCACTACTGGTACAGGAGAGAGAGTTCCCCCACTACTGTTACAGGAGAGAGTTCACCCCACTACTGGTACAGGAGAGAGAGTTCCCCCACTACTGGTACAGGAGAGAGTTCCCCCCACTACTGGTACAGGAGAGAGAGTTCCCCCACTACTGGTACAGGAGAGAGAGAGTTCCCCCACTACTGGTACAGGAGAGAGAGAGTTCCCCCACTACTGGTACAGGAGAGAGAGAGTTCCCCCACTACTGGTACAGAAGAAAGAGCAGAGATGTGGAGAGACATGAGGTTTTGTCCGAATACCCATAGTAGACCGTTTGAGTATGCGGAAAAAAAGTTTAATAGTATGCGACATTTGGAAAAAATTAAGTGCCAGGATGTCATACTCATTTCGTTTTTGACAACAGCTGATCAGTTAGATATGGGGAGGAGTTACCTACAGACATCAACAAATAGCGGGACAGTACTTAATCGCACATGAGGCATTCTCAGTATGTGAAAATGTATTATATAGTAGCCTATGTGCGTTTGTCTGAAAATCGAGTATGGTTTAAATACCAGGATGTTTGTCTCATTTCGGGTCTTCATCTAGTAGAATTCGATGCACACTTCCACAATCCATTAGAAGAGGAGAGCTGCCAGTGATAGTACACTTCCAGTAGCCAAACCACACAACTAGGCTACTTAATATGGGAAGATGCCAAATAGCGAGTCAGCACCTGAGACTCGGGATGTGGCTGCGTTATTGATGTTATGTTAATCAGGCCTTTTGATTTTAAGATGGGGATTGTTTTAGATCTGTAGGTTAGGCTACCTATTTCATTATTTAATTTACGGATCAAGCCTTAGCAGTCATTCTGATCTCGTTCCTAATGATCGGTGCTTTAGTTCATTTTGTTGCTGTTCAGCGGTTCTGAATTTTGTCCACGTGTTTCTGTGCAGTAGCCTTTTTGATTTGAACATTTTAAAAGTATTGGTGTGTGTACTAGGCTATTTGATAGAATTGATTTATGTTACAGCACTTTGGTTTCACTAGAAATATGTTGAAATTGAATAAATAATGTGTTTCTGTCTTCAGTCCTGTTTAAATAGGACAGATGGGCTGTACTAGATTACGTGGAATGTGATAGTCTGTCTGTAACCAGCCTGACTCCATTCCTATTCTATTCAGAGTATAGAAAATGTACTCAAATTGTAAATTAGCTATTATCAGGTTGGCTAATGTCGTGCATGTCTGTTGAATTTGGAAAAATCCACCTACACTCAGTCAGTGTGCCCCTGACTATCTGTAAATAAATACATTAAATGGTGTCGTCTGGTTTGCTTAATGTAAGGAATTTGACATTATTTATACTTTTACTTCTCATACTTACTATATTTTAGCAATTACATTTACTTTTGGTACTTAAGTATATTTAAAACCAAATACTTTTAGACTTTTACAAAAGTAGTATTTTACTGAGTGAGTTTCACATGTTCTATTAAGGTATCTGATACTTTTACTCAAGTATGACAATTAAATACTTTTTCTATCACTGGTACGCGACGATGAGTACATATTATGCAGTTTAAGTACGTACACTAGAATGGGTATTCAGACAGGGCCAGGGTCGTCCAAAGCAAGTAGAACAGAGTGGCTCGTCACTGACATCTGGTGGCAGAACGCTGTAACTGCACACAGATGCAACGAGTTCTAGTGCGTTGTGTTCTAAAATATAATAGATTTCTGTAGACAAAGAGAATAGGACAAGCCATCAAACACCTCCATCAGTCTGTTGGATGTCTCATATAGGGGCTAGTCAAC
>NC_088424.1:41995724-42018224 GCF_034236695.1 Oncorhynchus nerka | reverse complement strand
CGAACAATATACTGCTTTCCCGGGAGCAGGCCCAGATCCCCGTGATGAGGAAGAGGAGAAAAAGGGACCGGAGGGCGGGCTGCCCTCTGAGAATTCGTAGGCGATCGAATAAACGCCGAATTCCTTCCATTCTGCTAGCAAACTTTGGACAATAAAATAGATGATCTACGCGGAATATCAAACTACCAACAGGACATCACAAACTGGAATATCTTGTGCTTCACAGAGTCGTGGCTGAACGACGACACTTTCAACATACAGCTGGTTATATGATGTACCGGCAGGCTGGGACACTATCAACATACAGCTGGTTATATGATGTACTGGCAGGCTGGGACACTATCAACATACAGCTGGTTATATGATGTACTGGCAGGCTGGGACACTATCAACATACAGCTGGTTATATTATGTACCGGCAGGCTGGGACACTATCAACATACAGCTGGTTATATGATATACTGGCAGGCTGGGACACTATCAACATACAGCTGGTTATATTATGTACTGGCAGGCTGGGACACTATCAACATACAGCTGGTTATATGATGTACCGGCAGGCTGGGACACTATCAACATACAGCTGGTTATATGATGTACCGGCAGGCTGGGACACTATCAACATACAGCTGGTTATATGATGTACTGGCAGGCTGGGACACTATCAACATACAGCTGGTTATATGATGTACTGGCAGGCTGGGACACTATCAACATACAGCTGGTTATATGATATACTGGCAGGCTGGGACACTATCAACATACAGCTGGTTATATGATGTACTGGCAGGATGGGACACTAGCAACATACAGCTGGTTATATGATATACTGGCAGGCTGGGACACTATCAACATACAGCTGGTTATATGATGTACTGGCAGGCTGGGTCACTATCAACATACAGCTGGTTATATGATGTACTGGCAGGCTGGGACACTATCAACATACAGCTGGTTATATGATGTACCGGCAGGCTGGGACACTATCAACATACAGCTGGTTATATGATGTACTGGCAGGCTGGGACACTATCAACATACAGCTGGTTATATTATGTACTGGCAGGCTGGGACACTATCAACATACAGCTGGTTATATGATGTACCGGCAGGCTGGGACACTATCAACATACAGCTGGTTATATGATGTACCGGCAGGCTGGGACACTATCAACATACAGCTGGTTATATGATGTACCGGCTGGATAGAACAGCGGCGTCTGGTAAGACAAGGGGCGGCGGACTATGTATTTTTGTAAATAACAGCTGGTGCACGATATCTAAGGAAGTCTCAAGTTATTGCTCGCTTGAGGTAAAGTATCTCATGATAAGCTGTAGACCACACTATCTACCTTGACAGATTTCATCTGTATTTTTCATAGCCATGACGTCATTCCCACAGTGACCGTACGTACATACCCCAATCAGAATCCATGGATTACAGGCAACATCCGCACTGAGCTAAAGGGTAGAGCTGCCGCTTTCAAGGAGTGGGACTCTAACCCGGAAGCTTATAAGAAATCCCGCTATGCCCTCCGACGAACCATCAAACAGGCAAAGTATCAATACAGGACTAAGATCGAATCATACACTGGCTCTGACGCTTATCGGATGTGGCAGGGCTCGCAAACCATTACAGACTATAAAGGGTAGCACAGCCGAGAGCTGCCCAGTGACACGAGCCTACCAGACGAGCTAAATTACTTCTATGCTCTCTTCGAGGCAAATAACACTGAAGCATGCATGAGAGCACCAGCTGTTCCGGACGACTGTGTGATCACGCTCTCCGCAGCCGTTGTGAGTAAGACCTTTAAACAGGTCAAGATTCACAAGACCGCAGGGCCAGACGGATTGGCAGGGCGTGTACTGCGAGCATGTGCTAACCAACTGGCAAGTGTCTTCACTGACATTTTCAAACTCTCCCTGTCCGAGTCTGTAATACCAACATGTTTAAAATAGATCACCATAGTCCCTGCCCAAGAACACTAAGGTGACCTGCCTAAATGACTACCGACCCGTAGCACTCACGTCTGTAGCCATGAAGTGCTTTGAAGGGCTGGTATTGGCTCACATCAACACCATCATCCCAGAAACCCTAGCCCCACTCCAATTTGCATACCGTCCCAACAGATCCACAGATGATGCAATCTCTATTGCACTCCACACGGCCCTTTCCCACCTGGACAAAAGGAACACCTATGTGAGAATGCTATTCATTGACTACAGCTCAGCGTTCAACACCATAGTGCCCTCAAAGCTCATCAATAAGCTAAGGACCCTGTGACTAAACACCTCCCTCTCCACCTGGATCCTGGACTTCCTGATGGGACACCCCCCAGGTGGTAAGGGTAGGTAACAACACGCCCCAGGTGGTAAGGGTAGGATCCGCCACGCTGATCCTAAACACAGGGGCCCCTCAGGGGTGCATGCTCAGCCCCCTCTTGTACAACCTGTTCACTCATGACTGCACGGCCAGGCACAATTCCCACACCATCATTAAGTTTTCCAACGACACAACAGGCCTGATCACCGATTACGACGAGACAGCCTATAGGGAGGAGGTCAGAGACCTGGCCATGTGGTGGCAGGACAATAACCTCTCCCTCAACGTGATCAAGGCAAAGGAGATGATTGTGGATTACAGGAAAAGGAGGACCGAGCAAGCCCCGTTCTCATCGATGGGGCTGCAGTGGAGCAGGTTGACAGCTTCAAGTTCCTGGGTGTCCACATCACCAACAAACTAGAATGGTCCAAACACACCAAGACAGTCGTGAAGAGGGAACGACAAAACCTATTCCCCCTCAGGAGACTGAAAAGATTTGCATGGGTCCTCAGATCCTCAAAAGGTTCTACAGTTGCACCATCAAGAGCATCCTGACCAGTTGCATCACTGCCTGGTATGGAAACTGCTCGGCCTCCGACCGCAAGGCACTACAGAGGGTAGTGCGCATGGCCCAGTACATCACTGTGGCCAAGCTTCCTGCCATCCAGGACCTCTATACCAAGCGGTGTCAGAGGAAGGCCGTAAAAATGGTCAAAGACTCCAGCGACACTAATCATAGACTGTTCTCTCTGCTACTGCATGGCAAGCGGTACTGGAGTGCCAAGTCTAGGTCCAAGAGGCTTCTAAACAGCTTCTACCCTCAAGCCATAAGACTCCTGAACATCTAATCAAATGGCTACCCAGACTATTTGCATTACCCCCCGCTCTATTACACTGCTGCTACTCTCTGTGTTATCATCTATACATAGTCACTTTAATAACTCTACCTTCATGTACATATTACCTCAACTAACCGGTGCCCCTGCACATTGACTCTCTACCTGTACCCGTAGAGCATGGCGCTTGTGATGCCAGAATTGTTGGTTCAATTCCCGGAGCTACCCACGCGTAAAATGTAAGTTGCTTTGGTTAAAAGCTTCTGTTGAATGGTATGTATTATATAATTAGGGTCTGAATGTGTTTGTTCGTGTGGGTACAACTGTGTATGTGCGTAAACAGATAATTTACCTGTGAAACTGTAAACTCCATTCAGCCGTATGGTAACTGAGGAGGGAGTGAGGGAGTCGGAGGAGGGAGGAGCGACAGAGGGAGGAGTAACGCTGGCAGGAGGAGAGGAAAAAGAGGAGGAAGAAGAGGGGGAGAAGGAGTCAGAGGAGGGGGGATGGCGTTCGGGAGACATGGAAAGGTCAGGGAAGAGAGAGTTGGAAAGAGAGGTGGATAGAACATTGACAGGAGGAGGAGAGGGAGAGAGAGAAGAGGTAGAGAGGGATGAAGAAGAGGAAGAAGAAGGGGGAAAGGTGAGATCAGATGGGTAAGGGACAGAGAAGGAGAAAATAGTGGCAGGTAGGGACCCGGAGGCAGACGAGCCAGACCCAGACGTTGTTGACATAAGAGTGGGGAAAGAATCAGGAGAGAGAGAGGAAGAGGGGGAGTCAGAGGTTGGAGAAGAGGAGGGTAGATAGAAAGATGTAGGGAAGAGGTTGTTTGAATCATCTGTCAGGTCTTGGATAAAGGAGAAGACGTGAAGGAATATGGAGAGGTAGTAAGAGCAGAGGAGTAGACAGGAAGAAAGGCCAGACAGCGGCACAGCGGCATACAGGATGTGTAGCCAAAAAGCAAAGGAGTGTAGCATGAGGTGGATGGTGTTGGTGATAAAGAGAAATAAACAGAAAAGAAACGTGAAGAAAATCAGAAAAGAAAGTAAAAGTTGTAGTAAAAAAATACACAACAACAGAAATAAACAATGATGAAGCAGACAGAAGAAACATATACATCCTGCCCTGGACAAGCTGCTGTCAACCACCTCTCTCTCTCTCTCTCTCTCTCGCTCTCTCTCGCGCTCTCTCTCGCGCTCTCTCTCTCGCGCTCTTTCACTCTCTCTGGCCAGTACCTTGCACCAGCAGCGTGTACTCTCCCTGCATCTTCCCAATTCCGTTGTCAGCCTGACAGAGGTACACCCCGTTGTCTGATTTGTTGAGCATCTCAAAGAGCAGAAAACTACCGTCCACCTTGGCCATCAGAGGGAGCTCTCCATCCTTCTTCTGCCACACGTACGAGGTGGGCCTGAGAGACAGACACACACACAGACACACAAAAATAGAAAAAGAACAAGAACGTGAAGAGAAAATATATTTGATTTTAAAATAGAATGTGTGTAACATACAGTGCTGCAGAACTAGAAGAAGTAGAACTGTACAGGAATGTTATTGTAATATAAAGCATATAGCTGTAGAACTAGAAGAAGTAGAACTGTACAGGAATGTTATTGTAATATAAAGCATATAGCTGCAGAACTAGATTTGTTCATGTGATTCATACATGTTAGGGACATATGAATATTATGTGAGTTCATCTTTCTGTCATTACAGTATGTATTTACTGTATGTAGTGTATTTACTGTATGTATTTATTGTATGTATCTACTGTATGTATTTACCTTATTTACTGTATTTACTGTATGTATGTACTGTATTTACTGTATGTTTTTACTGTATGTATCTACTGTATGTATGTAGTGTATGTATTTACTGTATGTATCTACTGTATGTATTTTGTGTATGTATTTACTGTATGTAGTGTATTTACTTTATGTATTTACTGTATGTAGTGCATTTACTGTATCTATTTACTATATGTAGTGCATTTACTGTATGTATTTACTATATGTAGTGCATTTACTGTATGTATTTACTGCATGTAGTGAATGTATTTACTGTATTTACTGTATGTATTTACTGTATTTACTGTATGTATTTACTGTATTTACTATATGTATTTACTGTATTTACTGTATGTATTTATTGTATTTACTGTATGTATTTACTGTATTTACTGTATGTATTTACTGTATTTACTGTATGTATTTACTGTATTTACTATATGTATTTACTGTATTTACTGTATGTATTTACTGTATGTAGTGTATTTACTGTATGTATTTATTGTATGTATCTACTGTATGTATTTACCTTATTTACTGTATTTACTGTATGTATGTACTGTATTTACTGTATGTTTTTACTGTATGTATCTACTGTATGTATGTAGTGTATGTATTTACTGTATGTATCTACTGTATGTATTTTGTGTATGTATTTACTGTATGTAGTGTATTTACTTTATGTATTTACTGTATGTAGTGCATTTA
Source organism: Oncorhynchus nerka (assembly GCF_034236695.1). Taxonomy (NCBI): domain Eukaryota; kingdom Metazoa; phylum Chordata; class Actinopteri; order Salmoniformes; family Salmonidae; genus Oncorhynchus; species Oncorhynchus nerka. Next base: position 42,012,573 of record NC_088424.1, on the reverse strand, counting down.
CTGTATCTATTTACTATATGTAGTGCATTTACTGTATGTATTTACTATATGTAGTGCATTTACTGTATGTATTTACTGCATGTAGTGAATGTATTTACTGTATTTACTGTATGTATTTACTGTATTTACTGTATGTATTTACTGTATTTACTATATGTATTTACTGTATTTACTGTATGTATTTATTGTATTTACTGTATGTATTTACTGTATTTACTATATGTATTTACTGTATGTATTTACTGTATTTACTGTATGTATTTACTGTATTTACTGTATGTATTTACTGTATTTACTGTATGTATTTACTGTATTTACTGTATGTATTTACTGTATTTACTGTATGTATTTACTGTATTTACTGTATGTATTTATTATATGTATTTATTGTATGTATTTACTGTGTGCATGTAGTGTATGTCTTTACTGTGTGTATGTAGTGTATGTATTTACTGTATTTACTGTAGGTAGTGTATGCATTTACTGTATGTAGTGTATGTATTTACTGTATTTCATATATTTACTCTATTTCATGTATTTACTGTATGTATTTGCTGTATTTACTATATTTACTGTATGTATTTACTCTATTTATGTACTGTATGTACACTGCCGTTCAAAAATTTGGGGTCCCGTAGAAATACATGAAATTAGTTGCAAAATGAATTGGAAATATAGTCAAGACATTGACAAGGTTATAAATCATGATTTTTAATGAAATCATTTTTGTGTCCTTCAAACTTTCCTTTCGTCAAAGAATTCTCCATTTGCAGCAATTACAGCCTTGCAGACCTTTGGCATCTAGTTGTCAATTTGTTGAGGTAATCTGAAGAGATTTCACCCCATGCTTCCTGAAGCACCTCCCACAAGTTGGATTGGCTTGATGGGCACTTCTTACGTACCGTACGGTCAAGCTGCTCCCACAACAGCTCAATAGGGTTGAGATCTGGTGACTGCTGGCCACTCCATTATAGACAGAATACCAGCTGACTGCTTCTTCCCTAAATAGTTATTGCATAGTTTTGAGCTGTGCTTTGGGTCATTGTCCTGTTGTAGGAGGAAATTGGCTCCAATTAGGCACCGTCCACAAGGTATGGCATGGAGCTGCAAAATGGAGTGATAGCCTTCCTTCTTCAAGATCCCTTTTACCCTGTACAAATCCCCCACTTTACCACCACCAAAGCACCCCCAGACCATCACATTGCCTCCACCATGCTTGACAGATGGTTCACTCCTCCAGCATCTTTTCATTTTTTTCTGCATCTCACGAATGTTCTTCTTTGGTATCCGAACACCTCAAACTTAGATTCGTCTGTCCATAACACTTTTTTCCAATCTTCCTCTGTCCAGTGTCTGTTTTCTTTTGCCCATCTTAATCTTTTCTTTTTATTGGCCAGTCTGAGACATGGCTTTTTCTTTGCAACTCTGCCTACTAGAAGGCCAGCATCCAGGAGTCGCCTCTTCACTGTTGATGTTGAGACTGGTGTTTTGCAGGTACTATTTAATGAAGCTGCCAGTTGAGGACTTGTGAAGCGTTTGTTTCTCAAACTAGACACTCTAATGTACTTGTCCTCTTGCTCAGTTGTGCACCGGGGCCTCCCACTCCTCTTTCTATTCTGGTTAGGGCCAGTTTGAGCTGTTCTGTGAATGGAGTAGTACACAGCGCTGTACGAGATCTTCCGTTTCTTCGCATTTTCTCACATGGAATAGCCTTCATTTCTCAGAACAAGAATAGACTGATGAGTTTCAGAAGAAAGTTCTTTGTTTCTGGCCATTTTGAGCCTGTAATCGAACTCTCAAACACTGATGCTCCAGATACTCAACTAGTCTAAAGGCCAGTTTTATTGCTTCTTTAATCAGGACAACAGTTTTCAGCTGTGCTAACATAATTGCAAAAGGGTTTTCTAATGATCAATCAGCCTTTTAAATGATAAACTTGGATTACTAACACAGTGTGCCATTGGAACACAGGAGTGATGATTGCTGATAATGGGACTCTGTACGCCTATGTAGATATTCCATAAAAAATCTGCAGTTTCCAGCTACAATAGTAATTTACAACATTAACAATGTCTACACTGTATTTCTGATCAATTTGATGTTATTTTAACGGACAAAAAAAACAAACAAAAAACAAGGACATTTCTAAGTGACCCTAAACTTTTGAACGGCAGTGTACATGTTTGCATGTCTGTCCTTGTACATTACATAGAGGGAATGGTTCATGCTCGTATATGGATGGATTGAACCGTGCAATAAAGTCCTATGGCTCCAGCATGTAATTCTATCATCTGGGCATAACTGTGTTACAGAATGGACTGAGGTGCATAACTGTGTTACAGAATGGACTGAGGTGCATAACTGTGTTACAGAATGGACTGAGGTGCATAACTGTGTTACAGAATGGACTGAGGTGCATAACTGTGTTACAGAATGGACTGAGGTGTATAACTGACTACTAATACGGAAGTGGTATACAATTGCCAGCACTCCAGGGTCTGCTCATCAAATAGATAGGAACGGAATGGACCGGAATGTTGTGGAATGGAATAGAATGTAGTGGGATGGAATGTTATGGAATAGAATGTAGTGGGATGGAATGTTATGGAATAGAATGTAGTGGAATGGAATGTTATGGAATAGAATGTAGTGGGATGGAATGTTATGGAATAGAATTAAATGTTTTGTAATGGAATATAATCTTTTTACATTTGATTATTTAACCTTTATTTAACTATGAAGTCAGGTAAGAACAAATTTGAATTTACAGTACAATTAAAATTAAATAAATAAAAATAGGACATGGTACAAACATTATTGGGCACAGACAACAGTAGAAAGTCCAAGAAGGTAGAGACAACAAAACATCACACGAAGCAGCCACAACTGTCAGTAAGAGTGTTCATGATTGAGTCTTTTTTATTTTTTATTTGACCTTTATTTAACCAGGTAGGCTAGTTGAGAACAAGTTCTCATTTGCAACTGCGACCTGGCCAAGATAAAGCATAGCAGTGTGAACAGACAACACAGAGTTACACATGGAGTAAACAATTAACAAGTCAATAACACAGTAGAAAGAAAAAAAAGGGGAGAGTCTATATACAATGTGTGCAAAAGGCATGAGGTAGGCGAATAATTACAATTTTGCAGATTAACACTGGAGTGATAAATGATCAGATGGTCATGTACAGGTAGAGATATTGGTGTGCAAAAGAGCAGAAAAGTAAATCAATAAAAACAGTATGGGGATGAGGTAGGTGAAAATGGATGGGCTATTTACCAATAGACTATGTACAGCTGCAGCGATCGGTTAGCTGCTCAGATAGCTGATGTTTGAAGTTGGTGAGGGAGATAAAAGTCTCCAACTTCAGCGATTTTTGCAATTCGTTCCAGTCACAGGCAGCAGAGTACTGGAACGAAAGGCGGCCGAATGAGGTGTTGGCTTTAGGGATGATCAATGAGATACACCTGCTGGAGCGCGTGCTACGGATGGGTGTTGCCATCGTGACCAGTGAACTGAGATAAGGCGGAGCTTTACCTAGCATGGACTTGTAGATGACCTGGAGCCAGTGAGTCTGGCGACGAATATGTAGCGAGGGCCAGCCGACTAGAGCATACAAGTCGCAGTGGTGGGTGGTATAAGGTGCTTTAGTGACAAAGCGGATGGCACTGTGATAGACTGCATCCAGTTTGCTGAGTAGAGTGTTGGAAGCCATTTTGTAGATGACATCGCCGAAGTCGAGGATCGGTAGGATAGTCAGTTTTACTAGGGTAAGCTTGGCGGCGTGAGTGAAGGAGGCTTTGTTGCGGAATAGAAAGCCGACTCTTGATTTGATTTTCGATTGGAGATGTTTGATATGAGTCTGGAAGGAGAGTTTGCAGTCTAGCCAGACACCTAGGTACTTACAGATGTCCACATATTCAAGGTCGGAACCATCCAGGGTGGTGATGCTAGTCGGGCATGCGGGTGCAGGCAGCGATCGGTTGAAAAGCATGCATTTGGTTTTACTAGCGTTTAAGAGCAGTTGGAGGCCACGGAAGGAGTGTTGTATGGCATTGAAGCTCGTTTGGAGGTTAGATAGCACAGTGTCCAATGACGGGCCGAAAGTATATAGAATGGTGTCGTCTGCGTAGAGGTGGATCAGGGAATCACCCGCAGCAAGAGCAACATCATTGATATATACAGAGAAAAGAGTCTGCCCGAGAATTGAACCCTGTGGCACCCCTATAGAGACTGCCAGAGGACCGGACAGCATGCCCTCCGATTTGACACACTGAACTCTGTCTGCAAAGTAATTGGTGAACCAGGCAAGGCAGTCATCCGAAAAACCGAGGCTACTGAGTCTGCCGATAAGAATATGGTGATTGACAGAGTCGAAGGCCTTGGCAAGGTCGATGAAGACGGCTGCACAGTACTGTCTTTTATCGATGGCGGTTATGATATCGTTTAGTACCTTGAGTGTGGCTGAGGTGCACCCGTGACCGGCTCGGAAACCAGATTGCACAGCGGAGAAGGTACGGTGGGATTCGAGATGGTCAGTGACCTGTTTGTTGACTTGGCTTTCGAAGACCTTAGATAGGCAGGGCAGGATGGATATAGGTCTGTAGCAGTTTGGGTCCAGGGTGTCTCCCCTTTCAAGAGGGGATGACTGCGGCAGCTTTCAATCCTTGGGGATCTCAGACGATATGAAAGAGAGGTTGAACAGGCTGGTAATAGGGGTTGCGACAATGGCGGCGGATAGTTTCAGAAATAGAGGGTCCAGATTGTCAAGCCCAGCTGATTTGTACGGGTCCAGGTTTTGGAGCTCTTTCAGAACATCTGCTATCTGGATTTGGGTAAAGGAGAACCTGGAGAGGCTTGGGCGAGGAGCTGCGGGGGGGGCGGAGCTGTTGGCCGAGGTTGGAGAAGCCAGGCGGAAGGCATGGCCAGCCGTTGAGAAATGCTTATTGAAGTTTTCGATAATCATGGATTTATCGGTGGTGACCGTGTTACCTAGCCTCAGTGCAGTGGGCAGCTGGGAGGAGGTGCTCTTGTTCTCCATGGACTTCACAGTGTCCCAGAACTTTTTGGAGTTGGAGCTACAGGATGCAAACTTCTGCCTGAAGAAGCTGGCCTTAGCTTTCCTGACTGACTGTGTGTATTGGTTCCTGACTTCCCTTAACAGTTGCATATCGCGGGGACTATTCGATGCTATTGCAGTCCGCCACAGGATGTTTTTGTGCTGGTCGAGGGCAGTCAGGTCTGGAGTGAACCAAGGGCTGTATCTGTTCTTGGTTCTGCATTTTTTGAACGGAGCATGCTTATCTAAAACGGAGAGGAAGTTGCTTTTAAAGAATGACCAGGCATCCTCAACTGACGGGATGAGGTCAATGTCCTTCCAGGATACCCGGGCCAGGTCGATTAGGAAGGCCTGCTCACAGAAGTGTTTTAGGGAGCGTTTGACAGTGATGAGGGGTGGTCGTTTGACTGCGGCTCCGTAGCGAATACAGGCAATGAGGCAGTGATTGCTGAGATCCTGGTTGAAGACAGCGGAGGTGTATTTGGAGGGCCAGTTGGTCAGGATGACGTCTATGAGGGTGCCCTTGTTTACAGAGTTAGGGTTGTATCTGGTGGGTTCCTTGATGATTTGTGTGAGATTGAGGGCATCTAGCTTAGATTGTAGGACTGCCGGGGTGTTAAGCATATCCCAGTTTAGGTCACCTAACAGAACAAACTCTGAAGCTAGATGGGGGGCGATCAATTCACAAATGGTGTGGAGAGATGAAGAGATGGAGATAAATCGGTCCCGTTAGAGTGTTTGTTGCAGCTCGTTCCATTCGCTAGCTGCAGTGAACTGAAAAGAGGAGCGACCCAGGGATGTGTGTTTTGGGAACCTTTAACAGAATGTGACTGATTAAATGGGGGTTGTATGTGGAGGATGAGGGCTGTAGTAGATATCTCAGATAGGGGGGAGTGAGGCCTATGCGGTGGGAATTAAATTGATTGTTATGGAATAGAATGTAATGGAATGTTATGTAATGGAATGGGATGTTGTGGAATAGAATGGAATGTTATGGAATGGAATAGAATGTAGTGAAATGGTATGTTGTGGAATAGAATGGAATGTTATGGAATGGAATAGAATGGAATGTTATGGAATGGAATAGAATGTAGTGGAATGGTATGTTGTGGAATAGAATGGAATGTTATGGAATGGAATAGAATGTAGTGGAATGGTATGGAATGTTATGGAATGGAATAGAGTGTAGTGGAATGGTATGGAATGTTATGGAATGGAATAGAATGTAGTGGAATGGTATGGAATGTTATGGAATAGAATGTAGTGGAAAGGTATGGAATGTTATGGAATGGAATAGAATGTAGTGGAATGGTATGGAATGTTATGGAATGGAATAGAATGTAGTGGAAAGGTATGGATTGAGAAAGTCCTCCAGTACACATTCCATTCTATTTGATTAGAGCCTCTTGAAACAGCTCTTCCTCATCTCGTCAAGACATTCTCAGAACTTGCTGAGACATGACGGTGCACACCAGAAACAAGCCCTGAAGCCTAATTGTAATATGCAGTTAAATGTGAAACTTATCATTGTGAAAGAGAGACAGTGGGTCAGATTCTGAACAGCAGAGACATTGCCATGGTGGCAGTGTTTGACTGACAGCTGAGACCCAGCCTGTATCTGACGGGTCACTAGTCATTCAGCCTAAGGAGCTGTGCATACTCTCTCGCGCGCTCTCTCTCTCTCTCTCTCTCTCTCTCTCTCTCTCTCTCTCTCTCTCTCTCTCTCTCTCTCTCTCTCTCTCTCTCTCTCTCTCTGAGGAGGGAGGGGGAAAAGGATGAGGAGGGAGGAGAAGAGGATGAGGAGGGAGGGAAAAAATGATGAGGAAGGAGGAGAAGAAGATGAGGAGGGAGGAGAAGAGGATGAGGAGGGAGGAGAAGAGGATGAGAAGGGAGGAGAAGAGGATGAGGAGGGAGGAGAAGAGGATGAGGAAGGAGGAGAAGAAGATGAGGAGGGAGGGAGAAAAGGATGAGGAGGGAGGAGAAGAGGATGAGGAGGGAGGGAGAAAAGGATGAGGAGGGAGGAGAAGAGGATGAGGAGGGAGGAGAAGAGGATGAGGAGGGAGGAGAAGGAAAAGGTGCAAAGCAAGACAGAGGAGATTATTATTATTATTATAGTTATGAATTAGTATAATTATTGGAGAGGACAAGAAGAACAAGGGAAAGTTTAGCCTTGACAGACAAGAGTCTGAGTTAGATTGGAGTGAGTGACATGGTGAGAGAGATAGACAGTGACATGGTGAGAGAGATATTCAGTGACATGGTGAGAGAGATAGTCAGTGACATGGTGATAGATATAGTCAGTAACATGGTGATAGATATAGTCAGTGACATGGTGAGAGAGATAGTCAGTAACATGGTGAGAGAGATAGTCAGTGACATGGTGATAGATATAGTCAGTGACATGGTAAGAGAGATAGTCAGTAACATGGTGAGAGAGATAGTCAGTAACATGGTGAGAGAGATAGTCAGTGACATGGTGATAGATATAGTCAGTGATGGGGTGAGAGAGATAGTCAGTGAAACAGAGGGTGAGAAGGGGGAGACAGAGGGGGAGAGATGGGAGACAGAGTGGGAGAGGAGGGAGAAAGAGGGTGAGAAGGGGGAGACAGAGGGTGAGAAGGGGGAGACAGAGTGGGAGAGGGGAGACAGAGTGGGAGAGGGAGACAGAGTGGGAGGGGAGACAGAGTGGGAGAGCGGGAGACAGAGTGGGAGAGGGGGAGACAGAGTGGGAGAGGGGGAGACAGAGTGGGAGAGATGGGAGACAGAGGGTGAGAAGGGGGAGACAGAGTGGGAGAGGGGAGACAGAGTGGGAGAGCGGGAGACAGAGTGGGAGAGGGGGAGACAGAGTGGGAGAGGGTGAGAAGGTGAGAAGGGGGAGACGGAGGGTGAGAAGGGTGAGACCGAGGGTGAGAAGGGTGAGACCGAAGGTGAGAAGGGGGAGACAGAGGGTGAGAAGGGGGAGACAGAGTGGGAGAGGGGGAGACAGGAGGATGAGAGGAGAGGAGACAGAGGGGGAGAGACGGGAGACAGAGGGTGAGAAGGGGAAGACAGAGGGGAGAAGGGGGAGACAGGGGGTGAGACAGGGGAGACAGAGGGGGAGAGACAGGGGAGACAGAGGGGGAGAGACAGGAGACAGAGGGGGAGAAGGGGGAGACAGGGGGTGAGACAGGGGAGACAGAGGGTGAAAAGGGAGAGACAGAGAGGAGGGAGGCAGGGGGTGAGAAGGGGGAGACAGAGGGTGAGAAGGGGGAGACAGAGGGGGAGAGACGGGAGACAGAGGAGGAGACAGGGGAGACAGAGGGAGAGAGAAGAGCAGATCTAGTAGTGTTGTTCATGAGTGTGTGTGTGTGTGTGTGTGTGTGTGTGTGTGTGTGTGTGTGTGTGTGTGTGTGTGTGTGTGTGTGTGTGTTTTCTTACTTCGGGTTTCCATTGCCTATGCATTGTATAATGAACTTCTCTCCTTCTCTGGGCAGATCATTCTGAGGCTGGATAGTGACATCTGGGGTGACTGGAGAAAAGACCCAACATTACATACACTGGAGAAGATACACACACACACACTGCTACACACAGGTATGAGCAAACTAACATAATAGCCTAACCGTGCTTCTGCATCTGCATTGCTTGCTCTCTGGGGATTTAGGCTGCGTATTGACTGCAGATGTAAAAAGTTATTTCTATAATGAACGTGATTGATTGACCCAGCTGTAGCACTGACAGAGTGGTAAACATACGAGTCCCCTGCAGGTGGCAGTATACACATGACCAGCCGTAACAGCAGTACCGAGAGGCAGAAGCATAACTGCATAAGGAGAGTCACATTTCTTAGAAGCACATCTCCTTGGATCCTGGTTCCACATTTCCTCACCTCGCTTTCCTCTGTCATTTTCAAAAGGAGGCGATGAGAGGATGTGATGAAAGGACGCAAGGTATCAGTGAAAGGGCCATAGCCTGGGCTATTGTACAGTATGGTGATGATATACACGAGGTTGCAGTGGCAGGGCTTGGCCAGTGGGGGCAGCACTTACACAGGACTCTGATGGGCTGTTCGGTCCACTTCTCACCCGGAGACAGAGAAGGGTGGTCAACAGCACATCCGATCAGGGTGTTGTCGTCGCTACGACCCACAGTCAGAGTCAGCTCACTGATCACTGTGTAGGTGGCCTCGTCTGGATTAGTCTCCACCACGTCAGGACGACCTGGACGTGCATACACAGAGACACACACATACACAGAGACACACACATACACAGAGACACACATACACAGAGACACACACATACGCAGAGACACACACATACACATACACAGAGACACACATACACAGAGACACACATACACAGAGACAGACATACACAGAGACACATACACAGAGACACACATACACAGAGACACACACATACACAGAGACACACATAAACAGAGACACACACATACACAGAGACAGACACATACACAGAGACACACACATACACAGAGACACACACATACACAGAGACACACATACACAGAGACACACATACACAAAGACACACATACACAGAGACACACACATACACAGAAACAGACACATACACAGAGACACACATACACAGAGACAGACACATACACAGAGACACACATACACAGAGACACACACATACACAGAGACACACATACACAGAGACACACATACACAGAGACACACACATACACAGAGACACACACATACACAGAGACACACACATACACAGAGACACACATATACACAGAGACACACACATACACAGAGACACACACATACACAGAGACACACACATACACAGAGACACACACATACACAGAGACACACACATACACAGAGACACACACATACACAGAGACACACACATACACAGAGACACACACATACACATATACAGAGACACACATACACAGAGACACACACATACACAGAGACACACACATACACAGAGACACACACATACACAGAGACACACATACACAGAGACACACATACACAGAGACACACAAATACACAGAGACACACACATACACATACACAGAGACACACACATACACAGAGACACACACATACACAGAGACACATACACAGAGACACATACACAGAGACACACATACACAGAAACACACATACACAGAGACACACATACACAGAGACACACACATACACAGAGACACACACATACACATACACAGAGACACACACATACACAGAGACACACACATACACAGAGACACATACACAGAGACACATACACAGAGACACACATACACAGAGACACACACATACACAGAGACACACACATACACAGAGACACATACACAGAGACACACACATACACAGAGACACACATATACACAGAGACACACACATACACAGAGACACACATACACGGAGACACACATACACAGAGACACACATATACACAGAGACACACACATACACAGAGACACACACATACACAGAGACACACATACACAGAGACACACACATACACAGAGACACACACATACACAGAGACACACACATACACAGAGACACACATACGCAGAGACACACACATACACGGAGACACACACATACACAGAGACACACACATACACAGAGACACACACATATACAGAGACACACACATACACAGAGACACACACATACACATACACAGAGACACATACACAGAGACACACATATACACAGAGACACACACATACACAGAGACACACATACACGGAGACACACATACACAGAGACACACACATACACAGAGACACACACATATACAGAGACACACACATACACAGAGACACATACACAGAGACACACACATACACAGAGACACACACATATACAGAGACACACACATACACAGAGACACATACACAGAGACACACACATACACAGAGACACACACATATACAGAGACACACACATACACAGAGACACACATACACAGAGACACACATACACAGAGACACACACATACACAGAGACACACATATACACAGAGACACACACATACACAGAGACACATACACAGAGACACACATACACAGAGACACACATACACAGAGACACATACACAGAGACACACACATATACAGAGACACACACATACACAGAGACACACATACACAGAGACACACATACACACAAATTGTTACCATGGGTCCTCCTTTTAACTGTCATTGTAAAAAATGATTATATAATACTATCACTGTATGATATAATACTACTATGATATAATACTACCACTATATGATATAATATTATCACTGTATGATATAATACTACTATGATATAATACTACCACTATATGATATAATACTACCACTATATGATATAATACTACTATGATATAATACTACCACTATATGATATAATACTACTATGATATAATACTACCACTATATGATATAATACTACCACTATATGATATAATACTATCACTGTATGACATAATTCTATCACTGAATGATATAACACTACTATGATATACTACTACTGTATGATATAATATTACCACTATATGATATAATACTATCACTGAATGATATAATACTACTACTGTATGATATAATACTACTACTGTATGATATAATACTACTATGATATAATACTACCACTGAATGATATAATACTACTACTGAATGATATAATACTACTACTGTATGGTATAATACTACTACTGTATGGTATAATACTACTACTGTATGATATAATACTACTACTGAATGATATAATACTACTACTGTATGGTATAATACTACTACTGTATGGTATAATACTACTACTGTATGGTATAATACTACTACTGTATGGTATAATACTACTACTGTATGATATAATATTACCACTATATGATATAATACTATCACTGAATGATATAATACTACTACTGTATGATATAATACTACTACTGTATGATATAATACTACTACTGAATGATATAATACTACTACTGTATGGTATAATACTACTACTGTATGGTATAATACTACTACTGTATGATATAATACTACTACTGTATGGTATAATACTACTACTGTATGGTATAATACTATTACTGTATGGTATAATACTACTACTGTATGGTATAATACTACTACTGTATGGTATAATACTACTACTGTATGATATAATACTCTCACTGTCTGAAAAGCTGCTTGTCACATTAGTTTACATTCAAGATACAGAAATACCACTGACTGATTGAGTAATATTTCAGTAATATGACATGGATGATATTTCTCTTTCTCCTTTACTCTGTCTCTCTCTTTTTCTCATTCATGCACCCAAGCACCAGTGCGCACATACACAAATGCACACACACACACGCACACGCACAAACACACACACACACACACTTAGGGGCTGGCTACAGTTCAAATCTGGGGATGCACCATAATGATACCATAAATGTTGATTATGTCAGTGTTCCAAATGACACCCTATTCTCTATAGAGTGCACTACTTTTGACTAGAGTCCATAGGACTTTGGTCAAAAGTTGTGCACTAAACAGGGAATAGAGATCCATTTGGGATGCAACCCTGGATGCAACCTACATCCAATTGAATCCAGACATATTAATCCATTCAGCTGATCAATAGCTCTTACCCTTACATAGAGAACAAGAGCATTCATATTTAAAGCCTCTTCACAGCTCTTAGCCCCTTCCATTCATTCAATTAAACCCTCTTCAGATTCAGTTCCTGAATCTCCCAAAACCATCATCCTTATTTTTTGCTTTATCCTTCCTACTTTTCCCTCATAGCCTGTATTGTCTCTCTCACTGACCCTTCCCTCATAGCCTGTATTGTCTCTCTCACTGACCCTTCCCTCATAGCCTGTATTGTCTCTCTCACTGCGTTCCAAATGTCACCCTGTTGCCTATGTAGTTCACTAATTCTGACCAGAGCCCTGTGGATTGAACTGAACTACAGCCCCCCCCCCTCTCCTGTCTCTCTCCTAATACGGCCCCTCCCTCTCCTGTCTCTCTCCTAATACAGCCCCTCCCTCTCCTGTCTCTCTCCTAATACAGCCCCCCTCTCCTGTCTCTCTCCTAATACAGCCCCTCCCTCTCCTGTCTCTCTCCTAATACAGCCCCTCCCTCTCCTGTCTCTCTCCTAATACAGCCCCTCCCTCTCCTGTCTCTCTCCTAATACAGCCCCTCCCTCTCCTGTCTCTCTCCTAATACAGCCCCTCCCTCTCCTGTCTCTCTCCTAATACAGCCCCTCCCTCTCCTGTCTCTCTCCTAATACAGCCCCTCCCTCTCCTGTCTCTCTCCTAATACAGCCCCCTCTCCTGTCTCTCTCCTAATACGGCCCCTCCCTCTCCTGTCTCTCTCCTAATACAGCCCCTCCCTCTCCTGTCTCTCTCCTAATACAGCCCCCCTCTCCTGTCTCTCTCCTAATACGGCCCCTCCCTCTCCTGTCTCTCTCCTAATACAGCCCCTCCCTCTCCTGTCTTCTATCCTAATACAGCCCCTCCCTCTCCTGTCTCTCTCCTAATACAGCCCCTCCCTCTCCTGTCTCTCTCCTAATACAGCCCCTCCCTCCCTCTCCTGTCTCTCTCCTAATACAGCCCCTCCCTCTCCTGTCTCTCTCCTAATACAGCCCCTCCCTCTCGTAATCGGCCGCTCCCTCTCCTGTCTCTCTCCTAATACGACCCTCCCTCTCCTGTCTCTCTCCTAATACAGCCCCTCCCTCTCCTGTCTTCTCTCCTAATACAGCCCCTCCCTCTCCTGTATCTCTCCTAATACAGCCCCTCCCTCTCCTGTCTTCTCTCCTAATACAGCCCCTCCCTCTCCTGTCTCTCTCCTAATACAGCCCCTCCCTCTCCTGTCTCTCTCCTAATACAGCCCCTCCCTCTCCTGTCTCTCTCCTAATACAGCCCCTCCCTCTCCTGTCTCTCTCCTAATACAGCCCCTCCCTCTCCTGTCTCTCTCCTAATACAGCCCCTCCCTCTCCTGTCTCTCTCCTAATACGACCCTCCCTCTCCTGTCTCTCTCCTAATACAGCCCCTCCCTCTCCTGTCTCTCTCCTAATACAACCCCTCCCTCTCCTGTCTTCTCTCCTAATACAGCCCCTCCCTCTCCTGTCTTCTCTCCTAATACAGCCCCTCCCTCTCCTGTCTTCTCTCCTAACACAGCCCCTCCCTCTCCTGTCTTCTCTCCTAATACAGCCCCTCCCTCTCCTGTCTTCTCTCCTAATACAGCCCCTCCCTCTCCTGTCTTCTCTCCTAATACAGCCCCTCCCTCTCCTATCTCTCTCCTAATACAGCCCCTCCCTCTCCTGTCTCTCTCCTAATACGACCCTCCCTCTCCTGTCTCTCTCCTAATACAGCCCCTCCCTCTCCTGTCTCTCTCCTAATACGACCCTCCCTCTCCTGTCTCTCTCCTAATATGGCCCCTCCCTCTCCTGTCTCTCTCCTAATACAGCCCCTCCCTCTCCTGTCTCTCTCCTAATACAGCCCCTCCCTCTCCTGTCTCTCTCCTAATACGCCCCTCCCCTCTCCCTCTCTCTCGTAATCGGCCGCTCCTCTCCTGTCTCTCTCCTAATACGACCCTCCCTCTCCTGTCTTCTCTCCTAATACAGCCCCTCCCTCTCCTGTCTCTCTCCTAATACGCCCCTCCCTCTCCCCTCTCTCTCGTAATCGGCCGCTCCCTCTCCTGTCTCTCTCCTAATATGACCCTCCCTCTCCTGTCTCTCTCCTAATACAGCCCCTCCCTCTCCTGTCTCTCTCCTAATACGGCCCCTCCCTCTCCTGTCTCTCTCGTAATCAGCCCCTCCCTCTCCTGTCTTCTCTCCTAATACAGCCCCTCCCTCTCCTGTCTTCTCTCCTAATACAGCCCCTCCCTCTCCTGTCTCTCTCCTAATACGCCCCTCCCTCTCCCTCTCTCTCGTAATCGGCCGCTCCCTCTCCTGTCTCTCTCCTAATATGACCCTCCCTCTCCTGTCTCTCTCCTAATACAGCCCCTCCCTCTCCTGTCTCTCTCCTAATACAGCCCCTCCCTCTCCTGTCTCTCTCCTAATACGGCCCCTCCCTCTCCTGTCTCTCTCGTAATCAGCCGCTCCCTCTTCTTTCTTCCTCTATCTCTTCTCTCTCCCTCTCTCCCGCCTCTCTTCCCCTTTCCCTCCCTCCCTCCCTCCCTCCCTCCCTCCCTCCCTCCCTCCCTCCCTCCCTCCCTCCCTCCATCCCTCTCTCTCTCCCCCTCTTCCTCCCCTCTGAGCCTCTTTAATCTCTGTAAGCCTGTCAAAGGAGCAGCAGTGAGTGGCGATCTATGCGCTCGTTTCTCTCAGTTAGCTTCTTACAGCACATTGCTCAATTTCTGTGGCCCAAATGTCCTTATAGGACCTGGCCAAAAGTAGTGCCCTACATAGGTAATAGGGTGCTATTTGGGATACAAACGTTGCATGAGAGGGTGTCATAATAACACATTGACCCATGATGCTCCTCTCCTCAGCCTCTCCTCGGTCCCTTTCTTCAGCCATAAGACTGTCTGAAGAGCCCAGTGGGTGTGTAGCAGGGACACAGCAGCACACACATTAACTGTCACACAGGGTTGAGCTCATAAAGACTCCAACACCAGGGGGAGGCTCTCCTTTCATAAAGACTCCAACACCAGGGGGAGGCTCTCCTCTCATAAAGACTCCAACACCAGGGGGAGGCTCTCCTCTCATAAAGACTCCAACACCAGGGGGAGGCTCTCCTCTCATAAAGACTCCAACACCAGGGGGAGGCTCTCCTCTCATAAAGACTCCAACACCAGGGGGAGGCTCTCCTCTCATAAAGACTCCAACACCAAGGGGAGGCTCTCCTCTCATAAAAACTCCAACACCAGGGGGAGGCTCTCCTCTCATAAAGACTCCAACACCAGGGGGAGGCTCTCCTCTCATAAAAACTCCAACACCAGGGGGAGGCTCTCCTCTCATAAAGACTCCAACACCAGGGGGAGGCGCTCCTCTCATAAAGACTCCAACACCAGGGGGAGGCTCTCCTCTCATAAAAACTCCAACACCAGGGGGAGGCTCTCCTCTCATAAAGACTCCAACACCAGGGGGAGGCTCTCCTCTCATAAAGACTCCAACACCAGGGGGAGGCTCTCCTCTCATAAAGACTCCAACACCAGGGGGAGGCTCTCCTCTCATAAAGACTCCAACACCAGGGGGAGGCTCTCCTCTCATAAAGACTCCAACACCAGGGGGAGGCTCTCCTCTCATAAAGACTCCAACACCAGGGAAGGCTCTCCTCTCATAAAGACTCCAACACCAGGGGGAGGCTCTCCTCTCATAAAGACTCCAACACCACGGGGAGGCTCTCCTCTCATAAAGACTCCAACACCACGGGGAGGCTCTCCTCTCATAAAGACTCCAACACCAGGGGAGGCTCTCCTCTCATAAAGACTCCAACATCAGGGGAGGCTCTCCTCTCATAAAGACTCCAACACCACGGGGAGGCTCTCCTCTCATAAAGACTCCAACACCAGGGGGAGGCTCTCCTCTCATAAAGACTCCAACACCAGGGGGAGGCTCTCCTCTCATAAAGACTCCAACACCAGGGGGAGGCTCTCCTCTCATAAAGACTCCAACACCAGGGGGAGGCTCTCCTCTCATAAAGACTCCAACACCAGGGGAGGCTCTCCTCTCATAAAGACTCCAACACCAGGGGAGGCTCTCCTCTCATAAAGACTCCAACACCAGGGAAGGCTCTCCTCTCATAAAGACTCCAACACCAGGGGGAGGCTCTCCTTTCATAAAGACTCCAACACCAGGGGGAGGCTCTCCT
>NC_088424.1:41985724-41988224 GCF_034236695.1 Oncorhynchus nerka | reverse complement strand
TACAGTAAATACAAACAGTAAATACAGTATATACATACAGTACATACAGTAAATACATACAGTAAATACAGTAAATACACACAGTACATACAGTAAATACATACAGTACATACAGTACATACAAACAGTACATACAGTAAATACATACAGTACATACAGTACGTACATACAGTATATACATACAGTAAAACAAGTATTTACACACAGTACATACAGTAAATACACACAGTACATACAGTAAATACAGTAAATACACACAGTACATACAGTAAATACAGTATATACATACAGTACATACAGTAAATACACACAGTACATACAGTAAATACATTATATACACACAGTACATACAGTATATACAGTAAATACAGTATATACACACAGTATATACAGTAAATACACACAGTACATACATTACATACAGTATATACACACAGTACATACAGTAAATACAGTATATACACACAGTACATACAGTAAATACAGTATATACACACAGTACATACAGTACATAGAGTAAATACAGTAAATGCAGTATATACACACAGTACATACAGTACATACAGTAAATACAGTATATACACACAGTACATACAGTACATACAGTATATACACACAGTGCATACAGTACATACAGTACATACATACAGTGCATACAGTACATACAGTAAAAACAGTAAAAACATACAGTACATACAGTACATACAGTAAAAACATACAGTACATACAGTAAAAACATACAATACATACAGTACATACAGTCAGCACACACAGTACATACAGTAAATACAGTATATACACACAGTACATACAGTAAATACTGTAAATACAGTATATACACACAGTACATACAGTAAATACTGTATATACACACAGTGCATACAGTACATACAGTACATACAGTCAATACATACAGTAAAAACATACAATACATACAGTACATACAGTACATACAGTAAAAACATACAGTAAATACAGTAAAAACATACAGTACATACAGTACAAACAGTGAATACAGTATATACACACAGTACATACAGTAAATACTGTAAATACAGTATATACACACAGTACATACAGTACATACTGTAAATACATTATATACACACAGTACATACAGTATATACAGTAAATACAGTATATACACACACTATATACAGTAAATACACACAGTACATACAGTAAATACAGTATATACACACAGTACGTACAGTAAATACAGTATATACACACAGTACATACAGTACATACAGTATATACACACAGTACATACAGTACATACAGTAAATACAGTAAATGCAGTATATACACACAGTACATACAGTACATACAGTAAATACAGTATATACACACAGTACATACAGTACATACAGTCAGTGCATACAGTAAAAACATACAGTACATACAGTACATACAGTAAAAACATACAGTACATACAATACATACAGTAAAAACATACAATACATACAGTACATACAGTAAAAACATACAATACATACAGTACATACAGTACATACAGTCAGCACACACAGTACATACAGTCAGCACACACAGTACATACAGTACATACTGTAAATACAGTATATACACACAGTACATACAGTAAATACTGTATATACACACAGTGCATACAGTACATACAGTACATACAGTCAATACATACAGTAAAAACACACAATACATACAGTGCATACAGTACATACAGTAAAAACATACAGTACATACAGTAAAAACATACAGTACATACAGTCAGCACACACAGTACATACAGTCAGCACACACAGTACATACAGTCAGTACATACAGTACATACAGTCAATACATACAGTACATACAGTCAGTACACACAGTACATACAGTCAGTACATACAGTACATACAGTCAGTACATACAGTCAGTACATAAACTACCGTCACTTAGAAATATCCTTGTTTTTGAAAGAAATGCACATTTTTGTCCGTTAAAATAACATCAAAATGATCAGAAATACAGGGTAGACATTGTTAATGTTGTAAATGGACTATTGTAGCTGGAAGTGGCAGATTTTTTAATGGAATATCTACATAGGCGTACAGAGGCCCATTATCAGCAACCATCACTCCTGTGTTCCAATGGCACATTGTGTTAGCTAATCCAAGTTTATCATTTTAAAAGGCCAATTGATCATTAGAAAACCCTTTTTGCAATCATGTTAGCACAGCTGAAAACTGTTGTTCTGCTTTAAGAAGCAATAAAACTGGTCTTCTTTAGACTAGTTGACTATCTGGAGCATCAGCATTTGTGGGTTCGATTACAGGCTCAAAATGAACAGAAACAAATAACTTTCTTCTGAAACTCATCAGTCTATTCTTGTTCTGAGAAATAAAGGCTATTCCATGTGAGAAATTGCCAAGAAACTGAAGATCTTTGTACAACTCCCTTCACAAAACAGTGCAAACTGGCCCTAACCAGAATAGAAAGAGGAGTGGGAGGCCCCAGTGCACAACTGAGCAAGAGGACA
>NC_088424.1:41915724-41983224 GCF_034236695.1 Oncorhynchus nerka | reverse complement strand
TTATTAAAATTGGATTTGCTTTCGAATTCTTTGCGGCTCTGTGTAATCTAAAGGAAATATGTCTCTCTAATACGGTCATACATTTGGCAGGTTAGAAAGTGCAGCTCAGTTTCCACCTCATTTTGTGGGCAGTGTACACATAGGCTGTCTTCTCTTGAGAGCCAGGTCTGGCTACGGTGGCTTTTCTCTCTCTGTCTCTGTGTCTTTCTCTCTGCATAGCATGACTATCTCTGCCAGTGTCTGTGTGTCTGCAAAGTGCTTAACATCCCAGCTGTCTGTCTGTGTCTCTGCCACTGCTTCCTCTTCATGGTTTATCAGTAACCAAGGTCTGTTCATTTGTCTTCATGTAGCTTCGGTGTGCTCCCCTGCCCCCTCCGGACCCTCCCCGGACCTCCCCGGACCCTCCCGGAAACTATATGTCTCCCTAATTCACTTTTCCTTCCCCTTTACTCCCTCTTTCTCTCTAACTCTCTTTATTCACCTCTCTTTTGCTCTTTCTCTGCCTCTCTCTCTCTCTCTCTCTCTCCCTCTCTCGCTATCTCCCTCTCTCTCTCTCTCTCTGTCTCTGTCTCTCTCTCTCTCTCTCTCTCTCCGTCTTTCTCTCTCTTTCTCCCTCTCTGTCTGTCTGTCTTTCTCTCTTTCTCTCTGTCTCTGTCTCTGCTTCTCTCTCTCCCTCTCTATCTCTCCCTCTCTCTCTTTGTCTCTCTCTCTCTGGCTCTCTCTCTCCCTCTCTCTCTGGCTGTCTTTCTCTCTCTCCTCTCTGTCTCTCTTTCTCTCTTTCACTCTCTCTCTCTCTCTCCTCTCTCTCTCTCTCTCTCTCTCAGTCTCTCTCTCTCTCTGTCTGTCTTTCTCTCTCTCCCTCTCTCTGTCTGTCTTTCTCTCTCTCCCTCTCTCTGTCTGTATTTCTCTCTCTCCCTCTCTCTCTCTGTCTGTCTTTCTCTCTCTCCATCTCTCGTTCATCATCATCTCTCTCTCTCTCTCTCTCTTAATCTCTCCTCCATCTCCTTTATTGGGTTTAATATGATTTGTTTGGCAGAATATTGTATTTCAGAAACAATGACAGCTATGTCTACTTACACAGTATTGTTATTGATCTAGACCTGAACATAATATAGGCTACAAGGACATACCACGGTTAGGGCCGGCACAATTACTGTAATATCGTGTAACCAAGGGTTATGGATGAAGACCATCGTGAAAATGAAATAACCGTCATAACGAACAGCTGATTGAAGACGGGACGACCGAGCATTCATGCGGATGAGTCCGTTTCTGCAGTAACATGGACTCCTCACAACTCGTCCAAGCCCCCCTTTTTTGGTGGGTGGCCCTTGGACTAAACGTGATGAAACTGTGTTGCTTATTGCTGAAATAAGCAAGGTGTTGTGGCAAATGAGTCCTCGGTTGCCTAGATAATGCCTCCTCCCTGCAGCAGCAGTCAGGAGGAGAGGGGGAAATGTGTGTTTTTTTTAACTAAACAATTGAACCATTATAACGGTGACCGCGGTCATGTGGCTGATCAATTGGGCGGCAGCGTAGCCTAGTAGTTGGACTAGTAACCGAAAGGTTGCAAGATCGAATCCCTGAGCTGACAAGGTGAAAATCTGTCGTTCTGCCCCCTGAACAAGGCAGTTAACCCACTGTTCCTAGGCCGTCATTGTAAATAAGAATTTGTTCTTAACTGACTTGCCTGGTTTAACAAAGGTTACATAAATAACTGTCATCCAAAATGCCATGACTATCGCAGCCCTAACCATGGCAACAAGTTATTCAAATAATTTGAGCTCTGGAGTGCCAGATAGGTGGGTTTTGGGTTATGTTATTGGTCCATTAAGCCATGCTAGTTCAATCAAGCTATATAAAGCACACACACACATACACACACACATGCACGCATCAAATGGCACACACACACACACACACATGCACGCATCAAATGGCACACACACACACACACACATGCACGCATCAAATGGCACACACACACATTTCCACCCGTCTGTTTAAAACAGCTTCATTTTATCTCTTCTTTTTTTTGTATGTCAAATAGAGTAATTTGGTTTGTTATTCTATGAGATCATCTCCATACTAAATATTTCATTCATTGTTTCTTTCCAATTTGTGGATTCTGAAGAGGTACTTATCAGAGTCAAGGACCAGTGCATAAGGGGTTTTCTGGATTTAGAGAGAGATCAGAGTCAAGGACCAGTGCATGAGGGGTTTTCTGGATTTAGAGAGAGATCAGAGACAAGGACCAGTACATGAGGGGTTCTCTGGATTTAGAGAGAGATCAGAGACAAGGACCAGTACATGAGGGGTTCTCTGGATTTAGAGAGAGATCAGAGTCAAGGACCAGTACATGAGGGGTTCTCTGGATTTAGAGAGAGATCAGAGACAAGGACCAGTACATGAGGGGTTCTCTGGATTTAGAGAGAGATCAGAGACAAGGACCAGTACATGAGGGGTTCTCTGGATTTAGAGAGACGTAACGTATCATTCAATACTTCGATCTAGAAATGACTGAGGACTGGGCAGGAATACAGTATGTGAGAATGGTTAGCGCTGCTCTCCTCACAGTTACACCAGCAACTATGGGTGATGTCACGGTTGTATTTTCATTGTATTATAGGAGTTGTAAAAAATCTTGACTGAATTTTACAAGAGTCCCTCCAGAGTAGAGAGCTGGTTGTTCTGGTCGTATTTCTAGGTGCAGTTCATTCGGAAAGTCTTCAAACCTCTTGACTTCTCCACATTTTGTTACGTTACAGCCTTGTTCTAAAATGGATTCAATTGTTTGTTTTTTTAGCTCATCAATCTACACACAATATTTTTGCAAATGTATTACTAATAAAAATATGGAAATAATGCATTTACATGAGCATTAAAATCAAATCAAAGTGTATTTGTCACGTGCGCCGAATACAGCAAGTGTAGATGACCTTACAGCGAAATACTTATTTACCAGCTCTAACCAATAGTGCAAAAAAGGTATTATGTGAACAATAGGTAGGTAAAGTAATAAAACAACAGTAAAAAGACAGGCTATATACAGTAGACAGGCTGTATACAGTAGAGAGGGTATAAAAGTAGCGAGTCTACATACAGACACCGGTTAGTCAGGCTGATTGAGGTAGTATGTACATGAATGTATAGTTAAAGTGACTATGCATATATGATAAACAGAGAGTAGCAGCAGCGTAAAAGAGGGGGAGGCACACAATGCAAATAGTCCGGGTAGCCATTTGATTACCTGTTCAGGAGTCTTATGGCTTGGGGGTAAAAACTGTATAGAGGCCTTTTTGTCCTAGACTTGGCACTGCTTGCGTTTGGTAGTAGAGAGAACAGTCTATGACTGGGGTGGCTGGGGTCTTTGACAGTATTTAGGGCCTTCCTCTGACATTCCTGGTGTAGAGGTCCTTGATGGCAGGAAGCTTAGCCCCAGTGATGTACTGGGCCGTACGCACTACCCTCTGTAGAAACCTTGTGGTCAGAGGCCGATCAATTGCCGTACCAGTGATGCTCTCGATGGTGCAGCTGTGGAACCTTTTGAGGATCTCAGGACCCATGCCAAATCTTTTTAGTTTCCTGAGGGGGAATAGGCTTTGTCGTGCCCTCTTCATGACTGCCTATGTGTGTTTGGGCCATTCTAGTTTGTTGGTGATGTGGACACCAAGGTACTTGAAGCTCTCAACCTGCTCCACTACAGCCCCGTCGATGAGAATGGGGTCGTGCTCGGTCCTCCTTTTCCTGTAGTCCACAATCAGTCTTGGTTACGTTGAGGGATAGGTTGAAATTCTGGCACCCCTGGGGAGCTCCAGTGTTGAGGATCAGCGTGGCAGATGTGTTGCTACCAACAATCACCACCTGGGGGCGGCCCGTCAGGAAGTCCAGGATCCAGTTGCAGAGGGAGGTGTTTAGTCCCAGGATCCTTAGCTTAGTGAGGACCCTTAGCTTAGTGTGTTCTTGGGAACAGGGACTATGGTGGTGTGCTTGAAACATGTTGGTATTCCAGACTCAATCAGGGACTGTTGAAAATGTCAGTGAAGACACCTGCCAGTTGGTCAACACATGCCCGGAGCACACTTCCTGGTAATCCGTCTGGCCCCGCAGCCTTGTGTATGTTGACCTGTTTAAAGGTCTTACTCACGTCGGCTACGGAGAGCGTGATCACACAGTCGTCCGGAACAGTTGATGCTCTCATGCATGCCTCAGTGTTGCTTTCCCCCGAAGTGAGCATAGAAGTGATTTAGCTCATCTGGTAGGCTCGTGTCACAGGGCTACTCGCAGCTGTGCTTCACTTTGTTGTCTGTAATAGTTTGCAAGCACTGCCACATAAGACGAGCATTGCAGCCGGTGTAGTGTGTTTCAACCTTAGCCCTGTATTGATGCTTTGCCTGTTTGATGGTTCGTCGGAGGGCATAGCAGGATTTCTTGGAAGCTTCCGGGTTAGAGTCCCACACCTTGAATGCGGCAGCTCTACCCTTTAGCTCAGTGCAGATGTTGCCTGTAATCCATGGCTTCTGGTTGGGGTATATATGTACAGTCACTGTGGGGGTGGGGACGACGTCCTCGATGCACTTATTGATAAAGCCAGTGACTGATGTGGTTTACACCTCAATGCCATCAGAAGAATCCCGGAACATGTTCCAGTCTGTAATAGCAAAACAGTCCTATAGTTTAGCATCTGCTTCATCTGACCACTTTTTTATAGATCGAGTCACTGGTGCTTCCTGCTTTAATTTTTGCTTCTAAGCAGGAATCAGGAGGATAGAGTTGTGGTCGGATTTACCAAATGGAGGGTGAGGGAGAGCTTTGTACACGTCTCTGTGTGTGGAGTACAGGTGATCTAGAATTGTTTTCCTCTGGTTGCACATTTAACATGTTGATAGAAATTTGGTAAAACTGATTTAAGTTTCCCTTTATTAAAGTCTCTGGCCACTAGGACCTCCGCCTCTGTGTGAGTGGTTTCCTGTTTGCTTATTTCCTTAAACAGCTGACTGAGTGAGGTCTTAGTGCCAGCATCTGTCTGTGGTGGTAAATAAACAGCCACGAAAAATATAGCTAAAAACTCTATAGGCAAGTAGTGAGGCCTGCAATTTATCACAATATACTCTACTTTCGTGCACCAGCTGTTGTTTACAAATATGTACATACCCCCCCCCCCCCCCCCTTGCTGTTCTATCTTGCCGGTGCAGCGTGTATCCAGTTAGTTGAATATCCATATTGTCATTCAGCCACGATTCTGTGAAACATAGGATATTACAGTTTTTGATGTCCCGTTGGTAGGATATTCGTGATCGTACCTCGTCTAGTTTATTGTCCAATGTTTGTAAGTTGGCGAGTAGTATTGACGGTAACGGCAGCTTTCCCACTCGCCTTCTCCGGGTCCTGACCAGGCATCCGGCTCTTTGTCCTCTACACCTGCGTTGCTTCCTCTTGCAAATAACGGGGATGTCGGCCCTGCTGGGTATTTGGAGAATGTCTTGTGCGTCTTGCTTGTTGAAGAAAATAAAAAAATCTTTGTCTAATCCTAGGTGAGTGATCGCTGTCCTGATTTCCAGAGGCTCTTTTACTTAGGTAGTTCTTGCCCACATGGGTTTGTGGGTAGGTCATTTCTGTATTATTAGTTTCCTTACATAACTGTTAGTTTTCCTCTTTGTTATTTTTTGTTTTAGTGTTCTGATAAAGTGTTTTAATAAAATATCATGAACACGTCTCACGCTGCGCCTTGGTCCAGTCATTCACAGGAAGAGGATCGTTACACTCTCCTGATATCCAGAAGCCCTTTTTTGCCTTAAGCTAGGGTTGCAGAAACGTTATGTACAAAATAAGTTACAAATAAGACCCTTTACTCAGTACTTTGTTGAAGAACCTTTGGCAGAGATTACAGCATCAAGTATTTTTGGGTATGACTCTACAAGCTTGGCACATCTGTATTTAGAGAGTTTCTTCCATTCTTCTCTGCAGATCCTCTCAAGTTCTGTCAGGTTGGATGGGGAGAGTTTCTGCACAGCTATTTTCAGGTCTCTACAGAGATGTTAAATTGGGTTCAAGTCTGGGCTCTGGCTGGGCCACTTAAGGACATTTGCTCTGTTCATCTTTGCCTCAATCCTGACTATTCTCCCAGTCCCTGCCGCTTGAAAAACATCCCCACAGCATGATGCTGCGACCCCTATGCTTCCCCGTAGGGATGGTGCCAGGTTTCCTCCAGATGTGACACATGGCATTCAGACCAAAGAGTTCAATCTTGGTTTTATCAGACCAGAGAATCTTGTTTCTCATGGTCTGAGTCTTTAGGTGCTTTTTGGAAAACACCAAGCAGGCTTTCATGTGCCTTTTACTGAGGAGTGGCTTCTGTCTGGCCACTATAACATAAAGGCCTGATTGGTGGAGTGCTGCAGAGATGGTTGTCCTTCTGGAAGTTTCTCCCATCTCCACAGAGGAACTCTAGAGCTCTATCAGAGTGATGTATCTCACTAAGTGTTTTCATAGGTCCCTCTGCTTTAGTAATATACCTCTTACTTGTAAATAATTGTAAAACTGAGAGTTTTGGAGGTTGTACTTTTTTTGATAGATTCTCAAATGTATCTATCCCCCTTGTCTGTGAATCTCTGATGATACCTGCTCAGTCCTTTTTCAGACCATCATCACCAATCATACTTAGCTTAAAGTCGCCGTCCATTACAATTAGATCAGGTTTGTTAGGATACGTTGTGTTTTGGTGATCTTTGTCCAGACCGTAATTTATACAGGTATTTTCTATTTTCCTAATGTGTGTATTGATTGTCTTCATGAAAATGGTTTTACTTTTAGTTTTTTCCAGATTTCCATCTGTCATTTAGCTGTTAATTCTGGATTCATCCTTACAGGAAATGATTTTAATTGGGCGGCTATGTAATAATCAATAAGGTTTGGTAATGCTAGTCCCCCTGCTTGTTTATGTTGTTGATTGTTGTCAAATTTGACACTGGCTTTATTTGGGGAGGAAGAAGTTATTAGTAGATTGCGGAAAAGGAATACAAATCTTGGGAGGACATTCATTTGAATAGTTTTAATTATTCCTGTTATTGTTAAAGGTACTAATTTCCATCTTTGTGGGTCCAGTAAAAGCTGTTTTTTTTGTTCCAAAGTTATACTGACTGTCACGTCCTGACCTTAGTACCTTTTTATGTCTTTGTTTTAGTTTGGTCAGGGCGTGAGTTGGGGTGGGCATTCTATGTTTTGTAGTCTAGGTTTTGTATTTCTATGTGTTTGGCCTGGTATGTTTCCCAATCAGAGGCAGCTGTCAATCGTTGTCTCTGATTGAGAACCATACTTAGGCAGCCTGGTTTCGCCCCTTGAGTTGTGGGTAGATGTTTTCTGTGTATCACCTGACAGAACTGGTTCGTTCTCGTTATTCCTCGTTGTTATTTTCTTTAGTGTTCAGTTTTGATCAAATTTACAACATGAACACTTACCACACTACACCTTGGTCCTCTCCTTCTTCCACCTACGACGATCGTTACAGAGATGTAGTTTTGTTCGATCTTGGGGGATTATTTTGATCCTATTTAAATTCAAACTTAGTTTTGATGTCTTGGGATACTGGTTGACCTACCGTCATGGCTTCTGATTTCCCTGTATTTAGTCTGTACCAGACATGACCCTGGGTTGGTTTACTTCATCCATAATAGTGGGAACTAACTGAGGTATGTTTGTTAAGTAGAGAATCACATCGTCTGCGTACATTGCTAATTTGTGTTCTTCCTGATTGATCTGTAGACCTTGAATTTTCTGATTATTTCTTATATTTTCAGCTAACGGTTCCATATGTAAAATTGAGATTGAAGGTGACATTAGATACCCTTGTCTTGTCCCCCTTCAGAGGTCAAAAGAGCGTGATAGTGTTCCATTTCCCCTTACTCTGACATTTGGTGTTTTATACATCATTTACAGCCAGTTCAAGATAGTTTCACAAAAGTAAAAATTGTTACATTTCGAAGATGAAAGGCCATAAAACCCTTTCAAAGGCTTTCTCTGCATCTAAGGTTAGCATCGGCAGTTTATGTTTTTTATTGAGAGCGTGCTCCATTACATTAAACGTTTGCCTGACATTATCGCTCAAGAGTCTGTTTGGTCAGAGTTTATGATATCAGGGATTATATTACTTAGTCTATTTCCAATAATTGATGTAAGCTATTTCTTTAACTTCTTTATGAATACAATTAACAAGAAAGTGGCTCTAGGTTGGTGTGTAATCTTTGTTGTTGAGAGCCCAGTTGAGGGCTTTACAGAAGAAAGGTACTATGTCTTGTTTGAATTCCTTATAGAATTCATTAGTGTATCTATCGCTACTGAACATTTGTCATTTTCTGAATGGTAACCATCAGTTTTTCTTCAGTTATTGGTTTAATTAACTTTGCATTTTGTTCATCTGTCACTTCATGTATAAAACATGTTCTATGTATTTTTTATTTACTCTATGTTAGATTCCTGTACCTCTGGAATATAGAGTTTTTGGTCATATTTGGCCAATTCATTAGCTATTTCGGTTCTTTTAGTAAGGATTTCTGAGTTATTGTTACGTCCGTTGTTAGAAGGAGCCCAAGGTGCAGCGTGGTAGGCGTACATTTTACTTAATTTTCAAATGACACCAAAAAACAACAAAATACAAAATGAACATAAAGTTCTGCAGGCTCCACAGCAACTATACAAAAACAAGATCCCACAAACTAGGGTGCAAAACAGGCTGCCTAAGTACGATTCCCAATCAGAGATCCGGCCAACAAAGAAATAGAAAACTAGAATGCCCACCCAAATCACACCCTGGCCAAATAGAGAAATAAAAAGGCTATCCAAGGTGCGGACTCCGGCCGCAAAACCTGACTCTATGAGGGACTCCGGACCGCCGAAGGAACCAGACTGCCGACCGTCGCCGGAGGCTTCGTGCCATGGAACATCACTGGAGGCTTCGTGCCATGGATCATCACTGGAGGCTTCGTGCCATGGATCATCACTGGAGGCTTCGTGCCATGGATCATCACTGGAGGCTTCGTGCCATGGATCATCACTGCAGGCTATGTGCCATGGATCATCACTGGAGGCTTGGGCCATGGTTCATCACTGGAGCATTCATGCCATGGATCATCACTGGAGGCGTTGGGCCATGGATCATCACTGGAGGCTTCGCGCCATGGATCATCACTGGAGGCTTCGTGCCATGGATCATCACTGGAGGCTTTGCACCATGGATCATCACTGGAGCATTCATGCCATGGATCATCACTGGAGGCGTTGGGCCATGGATCATCACTGGAGGCTTCGTGCCATGGTTCATCACTGGAGGCTTCATGCCGTGGATCATCACTGGAGGCTTCGGGCCCTGGATCATCACTGGAGGCCGGGTGCGTAGAGCTGGCACAGGACGTACCGGGCTGGAGAGACGCACTGGAGACCTGGTGCGTGGAGCTGGCACAGGATATACTAGGCCGTGGAGACGCACCGGAGGTCTGGAGTGCAGAGCTGGCACAACCCATCCTGGCTGGATTAGCCCGGCACAGGACGCACTGGGCTGTGAAGGCGCACCGGAGACACAGTGCGCAGAGCCAGCGCAGGATATCCTGGGCCAAAGAGACGCACCGGAGACCAGGAGCGCTGAGCCGGCACAATCCGTCCTGGCTGAATGCCCACTCTAGCACGGCAAATGTGTGGAGCTGGCACAGAGCGCACCGGGCTGTGGATGCGTAACGGCGACACAGTCCGTGTACCCGCAAAGCATGGTGCCTTAACGATCACACGCTCCTTAAAGAAAGTGTGGCGAGTTGGCTCTGGTCTGCAACCTGGCTCCGCCAACCACCCCGTGTGCCCCCCAAAAAAACGTTTTGGGGCTGCCTCTCGTGCTTGTGTTGAGGTCGTGAAACCCGGTGTCGTCGTTGTTCCTCCCTCGCTGCCTCCGTCTGCTCCCATGGAAGGCGATCCATTCCAGCCTAGATCTCCTCCCACGTCCAGGATCCTTTACCGTCTAATATATCCTCCCATGTCCAGGATGTCCTCCACTCACTTTCCTCCCGGGCCCAGGATCCCTGCTCCTCCTGGCCACGCTGCTTGGTCTTTTGGTGGTGGGATCTTCTGTTACGTCCGTCGTTAGAAGGAGACCAAGGTGCAGCATGGTAGGCGTACATTTTACTTTATTTTCAAATGACACCAAAAAACAACAAAATACAAACGAACATAAAGTTCAGCAGGCTCCACAGCAACTATACAAAAACAAGATCCCACAAACTAGGGTGACTAAGTATGATTCCCAATCAGAGACAACGATAGACAGCTGCCTCTGATTGGGAACCACACGCTGCCAACGAAGAAATAGAAAACTAGAATGCCCACCCAAATCACACCCTGACCTAAACAAATAGAGAAATAAAAAGCCTCTCTAAGGTCAGGACAGTTATCTTTAATTCCTGGTATGTTGGCCTTTTTACTTTGTTTTCTCAGTCTGCAAGTAATTTCTGGGCCTTTGGGCCATTATTGTAATATTTAGTAAATATGAATGTTTGTTCTATATTGTCCGACTTAATTTGATCTAGGCATTTTTATATCAGTAGGTTTCCATTACTTACATGTTTACTTTGAAGCCTGATCAAGGTCTTTTGTAGTTCTAATGTTTCTTTGTCTTTTATTTTTTTAGAAGCATATGATATTATCTGACCTTGAAGCACTGCCTTGGCCCATTCCCATACCATTATAGGGGAGATCTCTCCAAAATCTACAGATCTTTTTTTAGTGTTGCCTTTTTTCTATTCTTAAATTGAATGTAATGTAGATGTTCATTATTTAATCTCCAAACTGTGTAGCTTTTCTCTAGTCCCATATTTATTTTCATATTCAGCATGATCCAATATTTCCATTGCTCTAATGTGGCAGTTTGTAACGCTCGTCCTCTTGTTCTGATGTTTAAATGTTTAAAACGGATGTAGCAACGGTCATCAACTGTGTAACGCTTCGTCCTCTTGTTCTGACGAGGAGTAAGAGATATCGGACCAATTTGCAGCGTGGTAAGTGTCCTTTTTAATATGTAAAACTGAACACAGGCACAGGAAATAATCACCCACAACTCAAAAGTGAAACCAGGCTACCTAAGTATGGTTCTCAATCAGAGGCAGCTGTCAATCGTTGTCCCTGATTGAGAACCATACTTAGGTAGCCTGGTTTCACCCACGAACTGGCAGCTCAGTTTGTTTCCACACGGGACTGTTTCGTTTGTTTCGGTTTTTCACGTTGTTATTTTGTAGTTTAGTTTTCATGTAAATAAAGTATCATTATGGACACTTACGACGCTGCACATTGGTCCGATCTCTCTTACTCCTTGTCAGAAGAAGAGGACGAAGCGTTACACAGTTGATGACCGTTGCTACATCCGTTTTAAACATGACGAAATAGTCTAATCTTGAGTATTTCTTATGTGCTCTAGAGTAGTATGTAAAGTTATTTTCTTTGGGGTGTAAAGTTCTCCAAATATCTATCAGACACACCTCTACGTCTGCCCTTCTTAGTATCACTGCAGCCTTCTCTGCCTTGTGATTTATGCTGCGTTGACAAACTAAAGTAAAATTCAGGATAAGGTTGAGGTCTCCTCTCATTACTGTTGGCCCTTTTGCCTCCGTGATAAGTAGGTTTAGCATTTTGGATATCAATTCGGGTCCTTGTTCAGGTGGGTTAAATACAGTGGTCTTTTGATAATTAGGTATATTTTTGCAATACATTTACTTTTGATACTTAGGTATATTTAAAACCAAATACTTTTAGGTTCTGGTACTTCTTGGATAAAGCTCCACGGTGATCTTCTACTGGTACTTCCTGTATATAGCTCCACATTGATCTGGTACTGGCACTTCCTGTATATAGCTCCACAGTCATCTGAAACTTCCTGTATATAGCTCCACAGTGATCTGGAATTGGTACTTCCTTTATATAGCTCCACAGTCATCTGGTATTTCCTGTATATAGCTCCACATTGATCTGGTGCTGGTACTCCCTGCATATAGCTCCACATTGATCTGATAAAGGTACTTCCTGTATATAGCTCCACAGTGATCTGGTACTTCCTGTATATAGTTCCACATTGATCTGGTACTTCCTGTATACAGCTCCACATTGATCTGGTACTGGTACTTTGTGTACATATCTCCACAGTGATCTGCTACTTCCTGTATATAGCTCCTCAGTGATCTGGTACTTCCTGTATATAGCTTCTTGTGTATTCTTGTGTATTTTATTCCACTTTTATTACTATTTATTTCTTTACTTTACGTTGGGAAAGGCTTGTAAGCAAGCATTTCACGGTAAAGTCCACACCCATTGTATTTTATTTTATTTGTGTGTGTGTGTGTGTGTGTGTGTGTGTGTGTGTGTGATGGTGCTAGTCTGTTGTCTGAGAGTCAGTGTGATGGTGCTAGTCTGTTGTCTGAGAGTCAGTGTGATGGTGCTAGTCTGTTGTCTGAGAGTCAGTGTGATGGTGCTAGTCTGTTGTCTGAGAGTCAGTGTGATGGGGCTAGTCTGTTGTCTGAGAGTCAGTGTGACGGGGATATACTGTTGTCTGAGAGTCAGTGTGATGGGGCTAGTCTGTTATCTGAGAGTCAGTGTGACGGGGATAGACTGTTGTCTGAGAGTCAGTGTGATGGGGCTAGTCTGTTATCTGAGAGTCAGTGTGATGGGGCTAGTCTGTTGTCTGAGAGTCAGTGTGATGGTGCTAGTCTGTTGTCTGAGAGTCAGTGTGACGGGGATAGTCTGTTGTCTGAGAGTCAGTGTGACGGGGATAGTCTGTTGTCTGAGAGTCAGTGTGATGGGTATAGACTGTTGTCTGAGAGTCAGTGTGATGGGGCTAGTCTGTTGTCTGAGAGTCAGTGTGATGGTGCTAGTCTGTTGTCTGAGAGTCAGTGTGATGGGGCTAGACTGTTGTCTGAGAGTCAGTGTGATGGTGCTAGTCTGTTGTCTGAGAGTCAGTGTGACGGGGATAGACTGTTGTCTGAGAGTCAGTGTGACGGGGCTAGTCTGTTGTCTGAGAGTCAGTGTGATGGGGCTAGACTGTTGTCTGAGAGTCAGTGTGATGGGGCTAGTTTGTTGTCTGAGAGTCAGTGTGATGGGGCTAGTCTGTTGTCTGAGAGTCAGTGTGACGGGGATATACTGTTGTCTGAGAGTCAGTGTGATGGGGCTAGACTGTTGTCTGAGAGTCAGTGTGATGGTGCTAGTCTGTTGTCTGAGAGTCAGTGTGATGGGGCTAGTCTGTTGTCTGAGAGTCAGTGTGATGGGTATAGACTGTTGTCTGAGAGTCAGTGTGACGGGGATAGACTGTTGTCTGAGAGTCAGTGTGATGGGGCTAGTCTGTTGTCTGAGAGTCAGTGTGATGAGTATAGACTGTTGTCTGAGAGTCAGTGTGATGTGGCTAGACTGTTGTCTGAGAGTCAGTGTGATGGGGCTAGTCTGTTGTCTGAGAGTCAGTGTGATGAGTATAGACTGTTGTCTGAGAGTCAGTGTGATGGGGCTAGTCTGTTGTCTGAGAGTCAGTGTGATGGGGCTAGTCTGTGGTCTGAGAGTCAGTGTGATGGGGCTAGACTGTTGTCTGAGAGTCAGTGTGACGGGGATAGACTGTTGTCTGAGAGTCAGTGTGACGGGGCTAGTCTGTTGTCTGAGAGTCAGTGTGATGGGGCTAGACTGTTGTCTGAGAGTCAGTGTGATGGGTATAGACTGTTGTCTGAGAGTCAGTGTGATGGGGCTAGTCTGTTGTCTGAGAGTCAGTGTGATGGGGCTAGACTGTTGTCTGAGAGTCAGTGTGATGGTGCTAGACTGTTGTCTGAGAGTCAGTGTGATGGGGCTAGTCTGTTGTCTGAGAGTCAGTGTGATGGGGCTAGTCTGTTGTCTGAGAGTCAGTGTGATGGGTATAGACTGTTGTCTGAGAGTCAGTGTGATGGTGCTAGTCTGTTGTCTGAGAGTCAGTGTGACAGGGATAGACTGTTGTCTGAGAGTCAGTGTGATGGGGCTAGTCTGTGGTCTGAGAGTCAGTGTGATGGGGCTAGTCTGTTGTCTGAGAGTCAGTGTGATGGGGCTAGTCTGTTGTCTGAGAGTCAGTGTGATGGGGCTAGTCTGTTGTTTGAGAGTCAGTGTGATGGGGCTAGTCTGTTGTTTGAGAGTCAGTGTGATGTGGCTAGACTGTTGTCTGAGAGTCAGTGTGATGGGGCTAGTCTGTTGTCTGAGAGTCAGTGTGATGAGTATAGACTGTTGTCTGAGAGTCAGTGTGATGGGGCTAGTCTGTTGTCTGAGAGTCAGTGTGATGGGGCTAGACTGTTGTCTGAGAGTCAGTGTGATGGTGCTAGTCTGTTGTCTGAGAGTCAGTGTGATGGGGCTAGTCTGTTGTCTGAGAGTCAGTGTGATGGGTATAGACTGTTGTCTGAGAGTCAGTGTGACGGGGATAGACTGTTGTCTGAGAGTCAGTGTGATGGGGCTAGTCTGTTGTCTGAGAGTCAGTGTGATGAGTATAGACTGTTGTCTGAGAGTCAGTGTGATGTGGCTAGACTGTTGTCTGAGAGTCAGTGTGATGGGGCTAGTCTGTTGTCTGAGAGTCAGTGTGATGAGTATAGACTGTTGTCTGAGAGTCAGTGTGATGGGGCTAGTCTGTTGTCTGAGAGTCAGTGTGATGGGGCTAGTCTGTGGTCTGAGAGTCAGTGTGATGGGGCTAGACTGTTGTCTGAGAGTCAGTGTGACGGGGATAGACTGTTGTCTGAGAGTCAGTGTGACGGGGCTAGTCTGTTGTCTGAGAGTCAGTGTGATGGGGCTAGACTGTTGTCTGAGAGTCAGTGTGATGGGTATAGACTGTTGTCTGAGAGTCAGTGTGATGGGGCTAGTCTGTTGTCTGAGAGTCAGTGTGATGGGGCTAGACTGTTGTCTGAGAGTCAGTGTGATGGTGCTAGACTGTTGTCTGAGAGTCAGTGTGATGGGGCTAGTCTGTTGTCTGAGAGTCAGTGTGATGGGGCTAGTCTGTTGTCTGAGAGTCAGTGTGATGGGTATAGACTGTTGTCTGAGAGTCAGTGTGATGGTGCTAGTCTGTTGTCTGAGAGTCAGTGTGACAGGGATAGACTGTTGTCTGAGAGTCAGTGTGATGGGGCTAGTCTGTGGTCTGAGAGTCAGTGTGATGGGGCTAGTCTGTTGTCTGAGAGTCAGTGTGATGGGGCTAGTCTGTTGTCTGAGAGTCAGTGTGATGGGGCTAGTCTGTTGTTTGAGAGTCAGTGTGATGGGGCTAGTCTGTTGTTTGAGAGTCAGTGTGATGTGGCTAGACTGTTGTCTGAGAGTCAGTGTGATGGGGCTAGTCTGTTGTCTGAGAGTCAGTGTGATGAGTATAGACTGTTGTCTGAGAGTCAGTGTGATGGGGCTAGTCTGTTGTCTGAGAGTCAGTGTGATGGGGCTAGACTGTTGTCTGAGAGTCAGTGTGACGGGGATATACTGTTGTCTGAGAGTCAGTGTGATGGGGCTAGTCTGTTGTCTCAGAGTCAGTGTGATGGGTCAGGATCTGGTTCAGCCCTGTGACTGGTTGAAACCAGATCATCTCAGAGGGTAGTAGACAGCCACACCAGTTAGTTTGCATTATTATATATTCTAATGGTTATTTACGGAGACCGCAGTCATTTCTCTGACCAATTACCATCATCCAAAATTCCATGACCGTCACAGCCCTACTCTTAAACTCTATCTCTCTGTCTCTCTTTTCCCCTTTCCTGTCTCTCAAGATCTATCACACTCCTCTTCCTCCCTCTTTCTCTCAAACACACACACAAACCCCTCCCTCCCTCCCTCTCACCTCTCTTCTCTCCAAAGTACAAGGTCTGCTGGGCCGTGTTGGACCACTGCAGGGAGGAGTTGTCACTCGCTGCCACCCGGCAGGTCAGAGTTACCATGCCGCCCACAGACGCCGTCTCGTCCTGGGTCACCGGCTGCAAGGGGTCATCGTCTAGGCAACACAGAGAAGAGAGGGAAACAAAGAGGTCAGATAGAGGTGGTCATTTCAGTTACTGTCAGAGTCCTGGACAGGTAGGTTGTATCCCAAATGGCTCTGGACAGGTAGGGTTTATTGTTGGCTCTGGTTTAAGGTAGTGCATTAAATAGGGAATAAGGTGACATTTTGGAGACACAACCATAGAGAGGGAAAACAGATTTCAGGCTTTCCATGTAAGACTGATGAGTCTATAACCAGCCGGACAAGCCAGACACACATCATGCGAGGTACATTCACTGCCTGCCTCCCAAATGGAACCCTTGTCCCTATATAGTGCCCTGCATTGACCAGGGCCCATAGGGGGGTACATTGGGCATTATGTAGAGAATAGGGTGCCATTTGGGACATAGTCACTGAAGGAGAGGCGTGATGAGAAGTATGGGAGTAACATTCACTTGGGACTTGGGACGGGGACGGGGACGGGTGGCATGAACCCCCCCCCCCCCACACACACACACACACTTTGTGAAATTGCATTTTTGTCCTCACAGGGACAGACAGTGTGAAGGCCAAGTTTCTGAAAGGCTGGCTAATAGGACCAACACGGGAGAGATGAACAGAGGCGGCTGCTGTCTGTGTCGCACTTTTTCTCTGAGTTGTAAAAGCTTAGCAGAGCAGAAACTGGCTACTCTTAAGTTGACTGATCTAGCTGGCAAGGTAACAGCTGTTTGACAGATTGTTTATTTTTTTTATTCCTAGTGCTAAGCTAGTAGTGTAACTGACATGTTATGTTAGCTAACATTTCATCCTATCTCCACTGAAGTGAATGAACTACTAGCAGCTAGCTAGCTAGTAGCTACCACAGCCAGTTCAGCTCTAGCTAGTCTCTAGCTAGCTATCTGTCAGGTCGCAGTATCTAACAGCTGTTGTGTGTATGGAAATGTTTTGTAGCCTTTCTTTTGTCCCGTTTCAACAGAAGTAAATTTGATGACATACCATTGTACCATGAGCTAGAGCTAGCCAAAAGTTGGCTAACGTTAGCAATTATTTTTGCCTCAATCACACTATACCTGAATCAAACAATGAAACCAGAGGCCAAACCATTAAATATGTTTTTCAGCGCAATGTGAGTTTTTATTAGTCAGTATAGCGATGTAACGTTATTAATTAATCAGTTTCCCTTCATTTCAAAGATTGGAACTGTTTTAAGGCAAATCTCTAAATTTGATTTCCAAACCGTATCAAGGGCTTTTCCTAATGACATAAAATATGTCAAACAAAAATGTTAGGAAGACCTGGGAGACGCTATTGATGAAGATACAGATACAGTTGAAGTCGGAAGTGTACATACACTTAGGTTGGAGTCATTAAAACTCGTTTTTCAACCACTCCACAAATTTCTTGTTAACAAACTATAGATTTTGCAAGTCATTTACGGAAATCTACTTTGTGCATGACACAAGTGATTTTTCCAACAATTGTTTACAGATAGATTACTTCACTTATAATTCACTGTATCACAATTCCAGTGGTCCAGAGTATACATACACTAAGTTGACTGTGCCTTTAAACAGCTTGGAAAATTCCAGAAAATTATGTCATGGCTTTAGAAGCTTCTGATAGGCTAATTGACATAATTTGAGTCAATTGGAGGTGTACCTGTGTATGTATTTCAAGGCCTACCTTCAAACTCAGTACCTCTTTGCTTGACATCATTGGAAAATCAAAATAAATCAGCCAAGACCTCAGAAAAAAAACTGTAGACCTCCACAAGTCTGGTTCATCCTTGGGAGCAATTTCCAAAGGTACCACGTTCATCTGTGCAAACAATAGTACAAAAGTATAAACACCATGGGACCACGCAGCGTCATACTGCTCAGGAAGGAGACGCGTTCTGTCTCCTAGAGATGAATGTACTTTGGTGCGAAAAGTGCAAATCAATCCCAGAATAACAGAAAAGGACCTTGTGAAGATGCTGGAGGACACAGGTATAAAATTATCTATATTCACAGTAAAACGAGTCCTATATCGGCATAACCTGAAAGGCCACTCAGCAAGGAAGAAGCCACTGCTCCAAAACCTCCATAAAAAAGCCAGACTATGGTTTGCAACTGCACATGGGGACAAAGATTGTACTTTTTGAAGAAATGTCCTCTGGTCTGATGAAACAAAAATAGAACTCTTTGGCCATAATGACCATCGTTATGTTCGGAGGAAAAGGGGGAGGCTTGCAAGCCGAAGAACACCATCCCAACCTTGAAGCACGGGGGTGGCAGCATCATGTTGTGGGGGTGCTTTGCGGCAGGAGGGACTGGTGCACTTCACAAAATAGATGTCATCATGAGGGAGGAAAATTATGTGGATATATTGTAGCAACATCTCAAGACATCAGTCAGACACCACCTGGCCAACATCCGTTGAAATTGCAGAGCGCGAAATTCAAATTACAGAATTCAAATGATTTAACTTTCATAAAATCACAAGTGTAACACATCAAAATAAAGATTAAATTCTTGTTAATCCAGCCGCTGTGTCAGATTTCAAAAGGGCTTTATGGCGAAAGCCCACCATGCGATTATCTGAGGACAGCGCCACATACAAAAGCATGAAAAACATATTTCAACCAGGCAGGTGCGGCACAAAAGTCAGAAATAGCGATATAATAAATGCCTTACCTTTAATGATCTTCTTCTGTTGGCACTCCAAAAGGTCCCAGATACATCACAAATGGTCCTTTTGTTCGATAATGTCCTTTTTTATATCCATAAAAACTCAGTTAACTGGCGCGCTTCAGTCAATAATCCACCCAGTTTCCCTCCATCAAAATGCATACAAAATGAATCCCAAACTAATAAACTTTTCCAAACAAGTCCAACATCGTTTATAATCAAACCTTAGGTGCCCTAATACGTAAACAAACCATAAAATGTATGACGGCGAATCATTATTCTCTTTACCGAAGAAAAATACCAAAGAACGCTCTCTCTTCCACGGGCTTGGAAACACCACAGCCAAATTGGGAGCCACCTAGAAAAACTACAATTTCTGGCTGATTTTTCCAAAAACCAACATGAAACTCTTTCTAAATACTGTTGACATCTAGTGGAAGCCCTAGGAACTGCAAT
Organism: Oncorhynchus nerka; assembly: GCF_034236695.1. Taxonomy (NCBI): domain Eukaryota; kingdom Metazoa; phylum Chordata; class Actinopteri; order Salmoniformes; family Salmonidae; genus Oncorhynchus; species Oncorhynchus nerka. The sequence continues at coordinate 41,964,138 of NC_088424.1, read as the reverse complement.
CTGGGAGGATTTCGCCTTATAATAAAAGTGACAGCCATTGAAAACAGTGGTAGGCTGAACATTTTTTTGTGGGGGGAGGTGTGTCCTCAGGGTTTCGCCTGCCATATCAGTTCTGTAAACAGTTTTAGAAACTTTAGATGGTTTTCTATCCCAATCTACCAATTATATGCATATCCTAGCTTTTGGGCCTGAGTTACAGGCAGTTTACTTAGGGCACGCTTTTCATCCGGACATGAAAATACTGCCCCGTACTCAAGAGAGGTTAAGGACAACAAAGTCAAGGTACTGGACTGGCTATCACAAAGCCCTGACCTCAATCCTATAGGAAATGTGTGGGAAGAACTGAAAAAGTATGTGTGAGCAAGGAGGCCTACAAACCTGACTCAGTTACACCAGCTCTGTCAGGAGGAATGGGACAAAATTCACCCAACTTATTCTGAAAAAGTTGTGGAAGGCTACCTTAAACGTTTTACCCAAGTTAAACCATTTAAAGGCAACGCTACCAAATACAAATTGAGTGTATGTAAACTGACCCACTGGGAATGTGATGTAAGAAATAAAAGCTAAAAGAAATAATTATTTCTACTATTATTCTGACATTAAATATTCTTAAAATAAAGTGGTGATCCTAACTGACCTAAAACAGGGAATTGTTACTAGGATTAAATGTCAGGAATTGTGAAAAAACAAATTTAAATGTTTTTGGCGAAGGTGTATGTAAACTTCCGACTTCAACTGTATGTTAGAATGCCCAGTCATGTTCATATAATCTCACATAAATTACTGCCGTTTAAGAGCATCCATAGAACATACTATATGCCAGTGAAACTGACTATCATGCACTCAGAAATTGTATTATTCTGCTGGAGGTGTAAAACACAAAAGGGGACATATTTGCATATGTTATGGTCTTGTGAAGGCTGGCTGAATTCTGGCAAAGAGTATCTTCTTCTTTTATCTCAGCATGTCTACAGATTCTGCCTTGTACCAGTTTTTGCTTGCTTGAAAATGTTGATACCGGAGACTGTTATCAGAAGAAAGTGTGCAACCTAGTATTTATAGAGGCTAAGAAATGAATTACCATTAATATGAAGGTTCATTATCCTCCTACAATGGATGGCAGAAATGTCAGGTTATGCATCACTAGATTTGATTTATTACCAGATTAAAAGGGTACACTGGGAAACCTTCATAAGGTCTGGATGTCTTATATGGAATGCTGTACGACAAAAGGAGTCTGTATTTAAAACATGTCCACATCAGAGGAGATATCTATTTAGGCTGCTGAGCTGCTCAGTCCGGTCCCCGGGGGTCTGCCGCACTGTTGGTTGTCATTCTGGCCTTGACATACCTGAAACCAAAAATGAATGTTTCACTAAGATCCTGCATCAAAGTGGGGTGTGTTGGGTTGGGCCGCTGCAGGGCCATGGGCCTCTAGGGGCAGGATGGGGTGACCCAGCTATATTGTGTGCAAGTAGAAATAGCTCTACTGTACTATTAGGCCTATGATATGAACTACAGTGGCAAGAAAAAGTATGTGAACCCTTTGGAATTACCTGGACTTCTGAATAAAATTTGATCTGATCATCTAAGTCACAACAATAGACAAACAAAGTCTGCTTAAACTAATAACACACAAACAATAATACGTTGTTATGTCTTTATGGAACACACCGTGTAAACATTTACAGTGCAGGGTGGAAAAAGTATGTGAACCCCTGGATTAATAACTGGTTGACCCTCTTTTGGCAGCAATAACCTCAACCAGACGTTTTCTGTAGTATCGGATCACACCTGCATTCAGGAGGAATTTTGGACCATTCCTCTTTACAAAACTGTTTCAGTTCAGCAATATTCTTGGGATGTCTGGTGTGAACCGCCGCCTTGAGGTCATGCACAGCATCTCCATCGGGTTGAGGTCAGGAGGTCAGGAGGTCAGAAGGTGCATTTTCTTCTGTTGAAGCCATACTGACAGATAGAAGCCATGTCAGATAGAAGCCTGTTGAAGCCATGCAGACAGATAGAAGCCATGTCAGATAGAAGCCTGTTGAAGCCATGCAGACCGATAGAAGCCATGTCAGATAGAAGCCTGTTGAAGCCATGCAGACAGATAGACTTGCACTCTCCTGCAAAATGTGTTGATAAACTTGGGAATTAATTTTTCCGTCGATGATTTTTATTTTTTATTTTACCTTTATTTAACCAGGCAAGTCAGTTAAGAACAAATTCTTATTTTCAATGACGGCCTAGGAACAGTGGGTTAACTGCCTGTTCAGGGGCAGAACGACAGATTTCTACCTTGTCAGCTCGGGGGGTTTGAACTTGCAGCCTTCCGGTTACTAGTCCAACGCTCTAACCGCTAGGCTACCCTGCCGATGATAGCAAGCTCTCCGAGCCCTGAGGCAGAAAAGCAGCTCCAAACCATGATGCTCCCTCCACCATACTTTACAGTTGGTATGAGGTTTTGATGTTGGTGTGCTGTGTCTTTTTTCTCCACACATAGTGTTGTGTGTTCCTTCCAAAGAACTCAACTTTAGTTTAATCTGTCCACAGAATATTTTGCCAGTAGCGCTGTGGAACATCCAGATGCTCTTTTGCTAACTTTTTTTTTGGACAGCAGTGGCTTCTTCTGTGATGTCCTCCCATGAACACCATTCTTGTTTAGTGTTTTATGTATCATAGACTTGTTAACAGACATGGTAGCATGTTCCAGAGATTTCTGTAAGTCTTTAGCTGACACTCTAGGATTATTCTTAGCCTCATTGAGCATTCTGCTCTGTGCTCTTGCAGTAGTCATTTTTGCAGGACGGCCACTCCTAGGGAGAGTAGCAACAGTGCTGAACTTTCTACATTTATAGACAATTTGTCTTACCATGGACTGATGAACATCAAGGCTTTTAGATATACTTTTGTAACCCTTTCCAGCTTTATGCAAGTCAACAATTCTTAATCTTGGGTCTTCTGAGATCTCTTTTGTTTGAGGCATGGTTCACATCAGGCAATGCTTCTTGTGAATAGCAAACTCACATTTTGTGAGTGTTTTATACAGGGCAGGGCAGCTCTAACCAACATCTCCAGTCTCGTCTCGTTGATTAAACTCCAGGTTAGCTGACTCCTGACTCCAATTAGCTTTTGGAGAAGTCATTAGGCTAGGGGTTCACATACATTTTCCAACCTAGACTGTGAATGTTTAAATTATGTATTCGATATAGACAAGATAAATACAATACTTTGTGTGTTATTAATTTAAGCAGACTGTGTTTGTCTGTTGTTGTGACTTAGATGAAGGTCAGATCTAATTGTATGACCAATTTATGCAGAAATCCAAATAATTCCAAAGGGTTCACATACTTTTTCTTGCCACTGTATATATAGAATGTACTGTTTCTTTGTGTTAATGTGTAGGCGTATGTGTGTTTTTATTAAGCTTTTGTTTTCCAAGCTTTTCCCTTGAGACATAAAAAAAAGATGGGAAGGAAGATTGTTGGGGAGTTGGGGAGAGAGTTGAGTTAATGACTAGACCGGTGGGGGTTGGGGAGAGAGTTGAGTTAATGACTAGACCGGTGGGGGTTGGGGAGAGAGTTGAGTTAATGACTAGACCGGTGGGGGTTGGGGAGAGAGTTCAGTTATTGACTAGACCGGTGGCGGTTGGGGAGAGAGTTGAGTTATTGACTAGACCGGTGGGGGTTGGGGAGAGAGTTCAGTTATTGACTAGACTGGTGGGGGTCGGGGAGAGAGTTCAGTTATTGACTAGACTGGTGGGGGTCGGGGAGAGAGTTCAGTTACTGACTAGACTGGTGGGGGTTGGGGAGAGAGTTGAGTTATTGACTAGACTGGTGGGGGTCGGGGAGAGTTCAGTTACTGACTAGACTGGTGGGGGTTGGGGAGAGAGTTGAGTTATTGACTAGACTGTGTGGGGTCGGGGAGAGAGTTCAGTTATTGACTAGACTGGTGGGGGTCGGGGAGAGAGTTCAGTTATTCACTAGACTGGTGGGGGTTGGGGAGAGAGTTGAGTTATTGACTAGACTGGTGGGGGTCGGGCAGAGAGTTTAGTTATTGACTAGACTGGTGGGGGTCGGGGAGAGAGTTTAGTTATTGACTAGACTGGTGGGAGTCAGGGAGAGAGTTCAGTTATTGACTAACTGAGACTGGTTGGGTGTCAGGGAGAGAGTTCAGTTATTGACTAACTGAGACTGGTTGGGTGTCAGGGAGAGAGTTCAGTTATTGACTAACTGAGACTGGTTGGGTGTCAGGGAGAGAGTTCAGTTATTGACTACCTGAGACTGGTGGGGGTCAGGGAGAGAGTTCAGTTCAGTTATTGACTAAACTAGTAGGGGTCGGGCGTGCATGCGGCTCAGGCTGGCTGGGCGGTCTGGCTGAAATTTGAAATAGAGGATTTCTTAATAAAGACAAAGACAAAAGTTAAGTCTTTGTACTTTATCTGTAAGAGTTGCTCATTTGTTAGGTGATTGGTTCAAGGTGAGACATCATATTGATTATTGAATAATCATTGATCTAGTTCAGTCTTATCAATCACTTAAACATATTTAATAATGATCTCTTACCTTGCTTGATAATTGTGGGCATTTTTGCTTACTTTTTGTTGTTCTACATAAGTAAAAATAGTTGAAAGTACTACTTCAGCAGTGGTGGAAAAAGTACCCAATTGTCATACTTGAGTAAACGTAAAGACAACCTCATAGAAAATGTATGTCACCCAGTAAAATTTTTACTTGAGGAAAAGTCAAAGTATTTGGCTTAAAATATACTTAAGTATCAAAAGTAAAAAGTATAATTATTTTCAAATTCCTTCGATATAAGCAAACCAGATGCCACCATTTTATTTTTCATGTACAGATAACTAGGGGCTCCAACATTCAGACATACAGTACCAGTCAAAAGTTTTGACACACCTACTCATTCAAGGGTTTATCTTTATGTTTACTATTTTCTACATTGTAGAATAATAGTGAAGACATCAAAAATATGAAGTAACACATATGGAATCATGTAGTATTCAAAAAAGTGTTAAACAAATCAAAATAGATTTTAGATTCTTCATAGTAGCCTCCCTTCGCCTTGATGACAGCTTTGTACACTCTTGGCATTCTCTCAACCAGCTTCACGAAGACTGCTTTTCCAACAGTCTTGAAGGAGTCCCCACATATGCTGAGCACTTGTTGGCTGCTTTTCCTTCACTCTGTGGTCCAACTCATCCCAAACCATCTCAATTGGGTTGACGTCGGGTGATTGTGGAGGCCAGGTCATCTGATGCAGCAGTCTCCTTCTTGGTCAAGTAGCCCTTACACAGCCTGGAGGTGTGTTTTTGGTCATTGTCCTGTGGAAAAACAAATGATAGTCCCACTAAGCACAAACCAGATGGGATGACGTATCGCTGCAGAATACTATGGTAGCCATGCTGGTTAAGTGTGCCTTGAATTCTAAATAAATCACAGACAGAGTCACCAGCAAAGCACCACCAGACCATCACACCTCCTCCTCCATGCTTCACGGCGGGAACCACACATGTGGAGATCATCCATTAACTTACTCTGTGTTTCACATAGACATGGCGGTTGGAACCAAAAATCGCACATTTGGACTCATCAGACCCAAGGACATATTTCCACCAGTCTAATATCCATTATTCGTATTTCTTGGCCCAAGCAAGTCTCTTCTTCTTACTGATGTCCTTTAGTAGTGTTTGTTTTGTTGTTGCAGCAATTCGACCTTGAAGACCTGATTACCAAATTCACCTCTGAACAATTGATGTTGAGACATGTCTGTTTCTCTGTGAGGTGCAATCTGAGGTGCAGTTAATTGCCGATTTCTGAGGCTGGTAACTCTAATGAACGTATCCTCTGCAGCAGAGGTAACTGTGATAGAAAAATTACTTTATTTTCCTGATTTGTTTGATATTACAAGTTAACGATTATATACTTAGCAAATAGTAGGACATTTCTGTTCTGTTTAATTCTGTGTGTCTGTAAAGAGATGGTTTCCACTCTATCTTCCTGCAGTTAGTCTGGGCGTATGGTCAAGTGAATGGGTTTTGCTAGACATAGCTTGAGCTGACAATAACTTGGTGATAAAGCCCAAAGCAGGCATTCCATAGACAAGATGTCGAGAGAGAGAAAGCTTGGAAGAGTTGAGAACAACGCCTCATTGTCTCATCTTCCTGGCATCTGGGAAACCAAGCCAGGTTGGGGGTAAAACAACATCCCGTAGATAATCAGGAGATGGACCAAGGTGGCTTATGGGAGGAGTGGAACCAGGCTGACTAAGCATTTTTTAGGTCCTATATAAGATCTGTTTTTCATTATCAGTTAGGCTACTCGGCCCAACAGTTGGGTTGACTGGTTTCATTACTGCAATAATGAATCGACATTGAATAAAGATGACTGTTTGAAGAAATTACAGTGTCTCTCACGTGATTAGAATATTCCACCACGTAACTCTGGGTTTTCTTTTCCTGTGGCGGAACTCATGAGAGACAGTTTCATCATAGCTCTTGATGGTTTTTGCGACTGCACAAGATTTTTGAAATTTTCCAGATTGACTGATCTTCATGTCTTAAAGTAATGATGGACTGTAATTTCTCTTTGTTTATTTCAGCTGTTCTTGATATAATCTGGACTTGGTATTTTACCAAATAGGGCTGTCTTCTGTATATCACCCCTAACTTGTCACAACACAACTGATTGTTTCAAACGCATTAGGAAGGAAAGAAACTCTACAAATTAGCTTTTAACAAAGCACACCTGTTAATTAACTGAAATCCATTCCGGGTGACTACCTCATGAAGCTGGTTGAGAGAATGCCAAGCGTGTGCAAAGCTGTCATCCATGGAAAGGGTGGCTACTTCGAAGAATCTCAAATCTAAAATACATTTTGATTTGTTTAACACTTTTTGGGGTTACTACGTGATTTCATATGTGTTATTTCATAGTTTTGATGTCTTCACTATTATTCGACAACGTAGAAAATAGTCAAAATAAAGAAACCCTGGAATGAGTAAGTGTGTCCAAACTTTTGACTGGTAGTGACTTTTGACTGGTAGTGATCCCTACTGCCCCTGATCTGGCACTCACTAAACACATGCTTTGTTTGTAAATGATGTGTTGGAGCCCCCGGCTATCATACATTTTAAAAACAAGAAAAAGATGCCATCCGGGTTTGCTTTATGTAAGGAATTTGAAATTATTTATACTTTTACTTTTGATATTTACGTGTATTTTAGCAATTACAGTTTCTTTCGATACTTAAGTATATTTAAAACCAAATACTTTTAGACTTTTACTTAATTAGTTTTCACTTTTACTTGAGTCATTTTCTATTAAGGTATCTTTACTTTTACCTAAGCACGACAATTGGGTACTTTTAACACCACTGCTAAATAGAGACGGCTAGAAGGGCCATGGGTTATATTAGATTGGGTAGAAATGCAGGAAATAAGCTTTACATGCACCAGAAAATGGGAGGAGTTAATGACACTGTGTTTTAATGTCACACGCACAAGTACAGTGAAATGCCTTTCTTGCAAACTCAAAGAAATATGAAGAACACAATAAGTAAGTAAGCATACTATATACAGGGTCAGTACCATATTTACGATGTGCAGCGATACTGGAGTGATGGAGGTAGATTTGTGTGTAAGGTGACTAGGCAACAGGATTTAAGATAAACAGAGTAGCAGCAGCTCGTATGTGAGTGGGTGTGTAGAGTCAGTATAAATGTACGTGCATGTTATGTGTGAGTGAGAAGATGATGGAGATTGTGTGTGTGTGCGTGTGTGTGTGTGTGTGCGTGCGTGTGTGTGTGTGTGTGTGTGTGTGTGTGTGTGTGTGTGTGTGTGCGTGCGTGCGTGCGTGCGTGCGTGCGTGCGTGTGTGTGTGTGTGCATAGAGACAAACATTTAAATGATAAAAGGTCAATGAGGATACAAGGTTAACTCAGATGGTCTGTGTAGCTATTTAGTTAGCTATTTATCTGTCTTATTGCTTGGGGATAGAAGCTGTTTAAGAGCCTGTTGGTGCCAGACTTGATGCTCTGGTACCACCTGCCACACGGAAGCAGAGAGAATAGTCTATGACTTGGGTGGTTGGACTCTTTAACGATTTTCTGGGCTTTCCTACCACACCGCCTGATACCGATGTCCTGGATTGGCAGAGAGCTCTGCCCCAGTGATGTACTGGGCTGTCCGCACCACCCTCTGTAGAGCCATGCGATACAATGCGATGCTATTGCCATTTCGGGCAGTGATGCAGCCAGTCAATATGCTCTCAACGGTGCAGCTGTAGAACGTTTTGAGGATTTCAGGGCCCATGACAAATGTTTTCAACCTCCTGAGGGGGAAGAGGCGCTGTCAAACCAAAAGTGCACTCCCTAAAATGTCTCATGTTTGCTGGACACAAAATACCCCTTAATTACAGAGAAGAATGAACAAGACCAGAAACGTATATGTCCCAAATGACACCCTCTTCCCTTTATAGTGAAAAAAACAGTGCACTATAAAGGGATTAGGATGCCATTTGGAATGTATCACAAATATAGAACCAGACATGCCTCAAAGAAAGCTGCTCACCTCTGTAAATAATGGTATTTATAAATAGTCTAATTAGAACAGAAATTGTCAGCGGTAGACAGTTTTAAATCCACAGCGTAGCCGATATCACTTCCTCGCACCGACGGTGAAACAGATTTTTTTTTTTTTACTTCTTGAAGAACATCTGTGTGTTCTAAGAGTTCCGTAGCGGAACTCCGGTCGGGACATGAAAGAGGAAATGCAAGCAAACAACATTACACGCTTTTAAGAATTCCTTTAGTATTGCTGTAATAACTCCTACTCCCCCCTACCCTGGAAATAAGTTGCCTGCTTTTCAATTGCTCTTCTTTTCCTCAGTGAGTAGACTACAGGGGGTTGAATTCTTTCTCCAAAAGTGTGCACTTTTTCACTTCCCTTCGTGACTGGTATATGGAAATTCCCTGTAGTCTAGCACATGCTTGCACTAATACAGTGCTTTTACATTTGTGGGGGTAGTGAGCAAGTGAGTGCACACTTCAGGAGAGATTATTGGGACTCAACCACAGCTTACTATCCCTGGTTTGCAGCATATATGATATGTTCCTGAACAGAAACCTAACCTGTCTCTCTCTAGGAGCTGTACTGACTACTGTGAGTGTTACAATGACATGAAAGTGGAGAGATTTCTCCTTGGTAGACAGGAGTTAAAAGCTCCTCTCCGCCCCACGCAGCTGTGCGTTTAAGGAAGGCACAGATATTTAAAGAAACACAATTTACACTTTCTCAACGCAGCGTGAACGAAGTGACAACCAGGAGGGTGGAGAGAGAGGCAAGGGGAGGGAGAGAAAGAGAGAGTGAGGGAGAGAGAAGAGGTAAGGTGAGGGAGAGAGAGAGAGATAGAAGAGGTGAGGTGAGAGAGAGAGAGAGAGAGAGAGAGATAGAAGAGGTGAGGTGAGGTGAGAGAGAGAGAGAGAGAGAGAGGTGAGGTGAGAGGGCTTCAGGCTCAGAGATAAAATAGATCAAGCTAATAAACACTGTCCCAAGAACAGACAGTGAAAAATATCCCTTTCATTTCTCAATTTTCATTTTTGCTCCCCATCCATCTGTCTCTTTCTCACTTTTCCACCTTCCTCCATATGTCTTTCTCTCCTCATATGTTCCCCTCAGTCCTCTTTCAACAGTCTGCTCTTCCCTTCAGTCCTCTTCCAACAGTCTGCCCTTCCCTTCAGTCCTCTTTCAACAGTCTGCCCTTCCCTTCAGTCCTCTTTCAACAGTCTGCCCTTCCTTCAGTCCTCTTTCAACAGTCTGCCCTTCCTTCAGTCCTCTTTCAACAGTCTGCCCTTCCCTTCAGTCCTCTTTCAACAGTCTGCCCTTCCCTTCAGTCCTCTTTCAACAGTCTGCCCTTCCCTTCAGTCCTCTTTCAACAGTCTGCCCTTCCCTTCAGTCCTCTTTCAACAGTCTGCCCTTCCCTTCAGTCCTCTTTCAACAGTCTGCCCTTCCCTTCAGTCCTCTTTCAACAGTCTGCCCTTCCCTTCAGTCCTCTTTCAACCCTTCCCTTCAGTCCTCTTTCAACAGTCTGCCCTTCCCTTCAGTCCTCTTTCAACAGTCTGCCCTTCCCTTCAGTCCTCTTTCAACAGTCTGCCATTCCCTTCAGTCCTCTTTCAACAGTCTGCCTTCCCTTCAGTCCTCTTTCAACAGTCTGCCCTTCCCTTCAGTCCTCTTTCAACAGTCTGCCTTCCCTTCAGTCCTCTTTCAACAGTCTGCCCTTCCCTTCAGTCCTCTTTCAACAGTCTGCCCTTCCCTTCAGTCCTCTTTCAACAGTCTGCCCCTTCCCTTCAGTCCTCTTTTCAGTCCTCTTTCAACAGTCTGCCCTTCCCTTCAGTCCTCTTTCAACAGTCTGCCCTTCCTTCAGTCCTCTTTTCAACAGTCTGCTCTTCCTTCAGTCCTCTTTCAACAGTCTGCCCTTCCCTTCAGTCCTCTTTCAACAGTCTGCCCTTCCCTTCAGTCCTCTTTCAACAGTCTGCCCTTCCCTTCAGTCCTCTTTCAACAGTCTGCCTTCCCTTCAGTCCTCTTTCAACAGTCTGCCCTTCCTTCAGTCCTCTTTCAACAGTCTGCCCTTCCTTCAGTCCTCTTTCAACAGTCTGCCCTTCCCTTCAGTCCTCTTTCAACAGTCTGCCCTTCCCTTCAGTCCTCTTTCAACAGTCTGCCCTTCCCTTCAGTCCTCTTTCAACAGTCTGCCCTTCCCTTCAGTCCTCTTTCAACAGTCTGCCCTTCCCTTCAGTCCTCTTTCAACAGTCTGCCCTTCCCTTCAGTCCTCTTTCAACAGTCTGCCCTTCCCTTCAGTCCTCTTTCAACAGTCTGCCCTTCCCTTCAGTCCTCTTTCAACAGTCTGCCCTTCCCTTCAGTCCTCTTTCAACAGTCTGCCATTCCCTTCAGTCCTCTTTCAACAGTCTGCCATTCCTTCAGTCCTCTTTCAACAGTCTGCCCTTCCCTTCAGTCCTCTTTCAACAGTCTGCCCTTCCCTTCAGTCCTCTTTCAACAGTCTGCCCTTCCTTCAGTCCTCTTTCAACAGTCTGCCCTTCCTTCAGTCCTCTTTCAACAGTCTGCCCTTCCCTTCAGTCCTCTTTCAACAGTCTGCCCTTCCTTCAGTCCTCTTTCAACAGTCTGCCCTTCCCTTCAGTCCTCTTTCAACAGTCTGCCCTTCCCTTCAGTCCTCTTTCAACAGTCTGCCCTTCCCTTCAGTCCTCTTTCAACAGTCTGCCCTTCCTTCAGTCCTCTTTCAACAGTCTGCCCTTCCCTTCAGTCCTCTTTCAACAGTCTGCCCTTCCCTTCAGTCCTCTTTCAACAGTCTGCCTTCCTTCAGTCCTCTTTCAACAGTCTGCCCTTCCCTTCAGTCCTCTTTCAACAGTCTGCCCTTCCTTCAGTCCTCTTTCAACAGTCTGCCCTTCCCTTCAGTCCTCTTTCAACAGTCTGCCCTTCCTTCAGTCCTCTTTCAACAGTCTGCCCTTCTTCCTTCAGTCCTCTTTCAACAGTCTGCCCTTCCCTTCAGTCCTCTTTCCACAGTCTGCCCTTCCCTTCAGTCCTCTTTCAACAGTCTGCCCTTCCCTTCAGTCCTCTTTCAACAGTCCTTCCCTTCAGTCCTCTTTCAACAGTCTGCCCTTCCCTTCAGTCCTCTTTCAACAGTCTGCCCTTCCCTTCAGTCCTCTTTCAACAGTCTGCCCTTCCTTCAGTCCTCTTTCAACAGTCTGCCCTTCCTTCAGTCCTCTTTCAACAGTCTGCCCTTCCCTTCAGTCCTCTTTCAACAGTCTGCCCTTCCCTTCAGTCCTCTTTCAACAGTCTGCCCTTCCCTTCAGTCCTCTTTCAACAGTCTGCCCTTCCCTTCAGTCCTCTTTCAACAGTCTGCCCTTCCCTTCAGTCCTCTTTCAACAGTCTGCCCTTCCCCTTCAGTCCTCTTTCAACAGTCTGCCTTCCCTTCAGTCCTCTTTCAACAGTCTGCCTTCCCTTCAGTCCTCTTTCAACAGTCTGCCCTTCCTTCAGTCCTCTTTCAACAGTCTGCCCTTCCCTTCAGTCCTCTTTCAACAGTCTGCCCTTCCCTTCAGTCCTCTTTCAACAGTCTGCTCTTCCCTTCAGTCCTCTTTCAACAGTCTGCCCTTCCCTTCAGTCCTCTTTCAACAGTCTGCCCTTCCCTTCAGTCCTCTTTCAACAGTCTGCCCTTCCCTTCAGTCCTCTTTCAACAGTCTGCCCTTCCCTTCAGTCCTCTTTCAACAGTCTGCCCTTCCCTTCAGTCCTCTTTCAACAGTCTGCCCTTCCCTTCAGTCCTCTTTCAACAGTCTGCCCTTCCCTTCAGTCCTCTTTCAACAGTCTGCCCTTCCCTTCAGTCCTCTTTCAACAGTCTGCCCTTCCCTTCAGTCCTCTTTCAACAGTCTGCCCTTCCTTCAGTCCTCTTTCAACAGTCTGCCCTTCCCTTCAGTCCTCTTTCAACAGTCTGCCCTTCCCTTCAGTCCTCTTTCAACAGTCTGCCCTTCCCTTCAGTCCTCTTTCAACAGTCTGCCCTTCCCTTCAGTCCTCTTTCAACAGTCTGCCCTTCCTTCAGTCCTCTTTCAACAGTCTGCCCTTCCTTCAGTCCTCTTTCAACAGTCTGCCCTTCCCTTCAGTCCTCTTTCAACAGTCTGCCCTTCCTTCAGTCCTCTTTCAACAGTCTGCCCTTCCTTCAGTCCTCTTTCAACAGTCTGCCCTTCCCTTCAGTCCTCTTTCAACAGTCTGCCCTTCCCTTCAGTCCTCTTTCAACAGTCTGCCTTCCCTTCAGTCCTCTTTCAACAGTCTGCCCTTCCCTTCAGTCCTCTTTCAACAGTCTGCCCTTCCCTTCAGTCCTCTTTCAACAGTCTGCCATTCCCTTCAGTCCTCTTTCAACAGTCTGCCCTTCCCTTCAGTCCTCTTTCAACAGTCTGCCCTTCCCTTCAGTCCTCTTTCAACAGTCTGCCCTTCCCTTCAGTCCTCTTTCAACAGTCTGCCCTTCCCTTCAGTCCTCTTTCAACAGTCTGCCCTTCCCTTCAGTCCTCTTTCAACAGTCTGCCCTTCCTTCAGTCCTCTTTCAACAGTCTGCCCTTCCCTTCAGTCCTCTTTCAACAGTCTGCCCTTCCCTTCAGTCCTCTTTCAACAGTCTGCCCTTCCCTTCAGTCCTCTTTCAACAGTCTGCCCTTCCTTCAGTCCTCTTTCAACAGTCTGCCCTTCCTTCAGTCCTCTTTTCAACAGTCTGCCCTTCCCTTCAGTCCTCTTTCAACAGTCTGCCCTTCCTTCAGTCCTCTTTCAACAGTCTGCCCTTCCCTTCAGTCCTCTTTCAACAGTCTGCCATTCCTTCAGTCCTCTTTCAACAGTCTGCCCTTCCCTTCAGTCCTCTTTCAACAGTCTGCCCTTCCCTTCAGTCCTCTCTTTTTCAACAGTCTGCCCTTCCCTTCAGTCCTCTTTCAACAGTCTGCTCTTCCCTTCAGTCCTCTTTCAACAGTCTGCCCTTCCCTTCAGTCCTCTTTCAACAGTCTGCCCTTCCTTCAGTCCTCTTTCAACAGTCTGCCCTTCCTTCAGTCCTCTTTCAACAGTCTGCCCTTCCCTTCAGTCCTCTTTCAACAGTCTGCCCTTCCCTTCAGTCCTCTTTCAACAGTCTGCCCTTCCCTTCAGTCCTCTTTCAAGTCAGTTCTTCCTCAGTCCTCTTTTCCCTTCCCAGTCCTCTTTCAACAGTCTGCCCTTCCCTTCAGTCCTCTTTCAACAGTCTGCCCTTCCTTCAGTCCTCTTTCAACAGTCTGCCCTTCCCTTCTTCAGTCCTCTTTCAACAGTCTGCTCCTTCCCTTCAGTCCTCTTTCAACAGTCTGCCCTTCCCTTCAGTCCTCTTTCAACAGTCTGCCCTTCCTTCAGTCCTCTTTCAACAGTCTGCCCTTCCCTTCAGTCCTCTTTCAACAGTCTGCCTTCCTTCAGTCCTCTTTCAACAGTCTGCCCTTCCTTCAGTCCTCTTTCAACAGTCTGCCCTTCCTTCAGTCCTCTTTCAACAGTCTGCTCTTCCCTTCAGTCCTCTTTCAACAGTCTGCCCTTCCCTTCAGTCCTCTTTCAACAGTCTGCCTTCCCTTCAGTCCTCTTTCAACAGTCTGCCCTTCCTTCAGTCCTCTTTCAACAGCCTGCCCTTCCCTTCAGTCCTCTTTCAACAGTCTGCCATTCCCTTCAGTCCTCTTTCAACAGTCTGCCCTTCCCTTCAGTCCTCTTTCAATAGTCTGCCCCTTCCCTTCAGTCCTCTTTCAACAGTCTGCCATTCCTTCAGTCCTCTTTCAACAGTCTGCCTTCCCTTCAGTCCTCTTTCAACAGTCTGCCCTTCCCTTCAGTCCTCTTTCAACAGTCTGCCCTTCCCTTCAGTCCTCTTTCAACAGTCTGCCCTTCCCTTCAGTCCTCTTTCAACAGTCTGCCCTTCCCTTCAGTCCTCTTTCAACAGTCTGCCCTTCCCTTCAGTCCTCTTTCAACAGTCTGCCCTTCCCTTCAGTCCTCTTTCAACAGTCTGCCCTTCCCTTCAGTCCTCTTTCAACAGTCTGCTCTTCCCTTCAGTCCTCTTCAACAGTCTGCCCTTCCCTTCAGTCCTCTTTCAACAGTCTGCCCTTCCCTTCAGTCCTCTTTCAACAGTCTGCCCTTCCCTTCAGTCCTCTTTCAACAGTCTGCCATTCCCTTCAGTCCTCTTTCAACAGTCTGCCATTCCCTTCAGTCCTCTTTCAATAGTCTGCCATTCCTTCAGTCCTCTTTCAACAGTCTGCCCTTCCCTTCAGTCCTCTTTCAACAGTCTGCCCTTCCCTTCAGTCCTCTTTCAACAGTCTGCCCTTCCTTCAGTCCTCTTTCAACAGTCTGCCCTTCCCTTCAGTCCTCTTTCAACAGTCTGCCCTTCCTTCAGTCCTCTTTCAACAGTCTGCCCTTCCCTTCAGTCCTCTTTCAACAGTCTGCCCTTCCCTTCAGTCCTCTTTCAACAGTCTGCCCTTCCTTCAGTCCTCTTTCAACAGTCTGCTCTTCCCTTCAGTCCTCTTTCAACAGTCTGCCCTTCCCTTCAGTCCTCTTTCAACAGTCTGCCCTTCCCTTCAGTCCTCTTTCAACAGTCTGCCCTTCCCTTCAGTCCTCTTTCAACAGTCTGCCCTTCCCTTCAGTCCTCTTTCAACAGTCTGCCCTTCCCTTCAGTCCTCTTTCAACAGTCTGCCCTTCCCTTCAGTCCTCTTTCAACAGTCTGCCCTTCCCTTCAGTCCTCTTTCAACAGTCTGCCCTTCCCTTCAGTCCTCTTTCAACAGTCTGCCCTTCCCTTCAGTCCTCTTTCAACAGTCTGCCCTTCCCTTCAGTCCTCTTTCAACAGTCTGCCCTTCCCTTCAGTCCTCTTTCAACAGTCTGCCCTTCCTTCAGTCCTCTTTCAACAGTCTGCCCTTCCCTTCAGTCCTCTTTCAACAGTCTGCCCTTCCCTTCAGTCCTCTTTCAACAGTCTGCCCTTCCCTTCAGTCCTCTTTCAACAGTCTGCTCTTCCCTTCAGTCCTCTTTCAACAGTCTGCCCTTCCTTCAGTCCTCTTTCAACAGTCTGCCCTTCCCTTCAGTCCTCTTTCAACAGTCTGCCCTTCCTTCAGTCCTCTTTCAACAGTCTGCCTTCCTTCAGTCCTCTTTCAACAGTCTGCCCTTCCCTTCAGTCCTCTTTCAACAGTCTGCCCTTCCCTTCAGTCCTCTTTCAACAGTCTGCCCTTCCCTTCAGTCCTCTTTCAACAGTCTGCCCTTCCCTTCAGTCCTCTTTCACAGTCTGCCTTCCTTCAGTCCTCTTTCAACAGTCTGCCATTCCTTCAGTCCTCTTTCAACAGTCTGCCATTCCCTTCAGTCCTCTTTCAACAGTCTGCCCTTCCCTTCAGTCCTCTTTCAACAGTCTGCCTTCCTTCAGTCCTCTTTCAACAGTCTGCCCTTCCCTTCAGTCCTCTTTCAACAGTCTGCCCTTCCCTTCAGTCCTCTTTCAACAGTCTGCCATTCCCTTCAGTCCTCTTTCAACAGTCTGCCTTCCCTTCAGTCCTCTTTCAACAGTCTGCCCTTCCCTTCAGTCCTCTTTCAACAGTCTGCCCTTCCTTCAGTCCTCTTTCAACAGTCTGCCTTCCCTTCAGTCCTCTTTCAACAGTCTGCCCTTCCTTCAGTCCTCTTTCAACAGTCTGCCCTTCCCTTCAGTCCTCTTTCAACAGTCTGCCCTTCCCTTCAGTCCTCTTTCAACAGTCTGCCCTTCCCTTCAGTCCTCTTTCAACAGTCTGCCCTTCCTTCAGTCCTCTTTCAACAGTCTGCCCTTCCTTCAGTCCTCTTTCAACAGTCTGCCCTTCCTTCAGTCCTCTTTCAACAGTCTGCCATTCCTTCAGTCCTCTTTCAACAGTCTGCCCTTCCCTTCAGTCCTCTTTCAACAGTCTGCCCTTCCCTTCAGTCCTCTTTCAACAGTCTGCCCTTCCCTTCAGTCCTCTTTCAACAGTCTGTCCTTCCCTTCAGTCCTCTTTCAACAGTCTGCCCTTCCCTTCAGTCCTCTTTCAACAGTCTGCCCTTCCCTTCAGTCCTCTTTCAACAGTCTGCCCTTCCCTTCAGTCCTCTTTCAACAGTCTGCCCTTCCCTTCAGTCCTCTTTCAACAGTCTGCCCTTCCCTTCAGTCCTCTTTCAACAGTCTGCCCTTCCCTTCAGTCCTCTTTCAACAGTCTGCCCTTCCCTTCAGTCCTCTTTTCAACAGTCTGCCCTTCCCTTCAGTCCTCTTTCAACAGTCTGCCCTTCCCTTCAGTCCTCTTTCAACAGTCTGCCCTTCCTTCAGTCCTCTTTCAACAGTCTGCCCTTCCCTTCAGTCCTCTTTCAACAGTCTGCCCTTCCCTTCAGTCCTCTTTCAACAGTCTGCCCTTCCCTTCAGTCCTCTTTCAACAGTCTGCCCTTCCTTCAGTCCTCTTTCAACAGTCTGCCCTTCCTTCAGTCCTCTTTCAACAGTCTGCCCTTCCTTCAGTCCTCTTTCAACAGTCTGCCCTTCCCTTCAGTCCTCTTTCAACAGTCTGCCCTTCCCTTCAGTCCTCTTTCAACAGTCTGCCCTTCCCAGTCCTCTTTCAACAGTCTCCTTCCCTTCAGTCCTCTTTCAACAGTCTGCCCTTCCCTTCAGTCCTCTTTCAACAGTCTGCTCTTCCCTTCAGTCCTCTTCCAACAGTCTGCCCTTCCTTCAGTCCTCTTTCAACAGTCTGCCCTTCCCTTCAGTCCTCTTTCAACAGTCTGCCCTTCCCTTCAGTCCTCTTTCAACAGTCTGCCCTTCCCTTCAGTCCTCTTTCAACAGTCTGCCCTTCCCTTCAGTCCTCTTTCAACAGTCTGCCATTCCCTTCAGTCCTCTTTCAACAGTCTGCCCTTCCTTCAGTCCTCTTTCAACAGTCTGCCCTTCCCTTCAGTCCTCTTTCAACAGTCTGCCCTTCCCTTCAGTCCTCTTTCAACAGTCTGCCTTCCCTTCAGTCCTCTTTCAACAGTCTGCCCTTCCTTCAGTCCTCTTTCAACAGTCTGCCTTCCCTTCAGTCCTCTTTCAACAGTCTGCCCTTCCTTCAGTCCTCTTTCAACAGTCTGCCCTTCCTTCAGTCCTCTTTCAACAGTCTGTCCTTCCCTTCAGTCCTCTTTCAACAGTCTGCCCTTCCCTTCAGTCCTCTTTCAACAGTCTGCCCTTCCCTTCAGTCCTCTTTCAACAGTCTGCCCTTCCCTTCAGTCCTCTTTCAACAGTCTGCCCTTCCCTTCAGTCCTCTTTCAACAGTCTGCCCTTCCCTTCAGTCCTCTTTCAACAGTCTGCCCTTCCCTTCAGTCCTCTTTCAACAGTCTGCCCTTCCCTTCAGTCCTCTTTCAACAGTCTGCCCTTCCCTTCAGTCCTCTTTTCAACAGTCTGCCCTTCCCTTCAGTCCTCTTTCAACAGTCTGCCCTTCCCTTCAGTCCTCTTTCAACAGTCTGCCCTTCCCTTCAGTCCTCTTTCAACAGTCTGCCCTTCCCTTCAGTCCTCTTTCAACAGTCTGCCCTTCCCTTCAGTCCTCTTTCAACAGTCTGCCCTTCCCTTCAGTCCTCTTTCAACAGTCTGCCCTTCCCTTCAGTCCTCTTTCAACAGTCTGCCCTTCCTTCAGTCCTCTTTCAACAGTCTGCCCTTCCCTTCAGTCCTCTTTCAACAGTCTGCCCTTCCTTCAGTCCTCTTTCAACAGTCTGCCCTTCCCTTCAGTCCTCTTTCAACAGTCTGCCATTCCCTTCAGTCCTCTTTCCACAGTCTGCCCTTCCATTCAGTCCTCTTTCAACAGCCTGCCCTTCCCTTCAGTCCTCTTTCAACAGTCTGCCCTTCCCTTCAGTCCTCTTTCAACAGTCTGCTCTTCCCATCAGTCCTCTTCCAACAGTCTGCCCTTCCTTCAGTCCCTTTCAACAGTCCTCTTTCAACAGTCTGCCCTTCCCTTCAGTCCTCTTTCAACAGTATGCCCTTCCCTTCAGTCCTCTTTTAACAGTCTGCCCTTCCCTTCAGTCCTCTTTCAACAGTCTGCCCTTCCCTTCAGTTCTCTTTCAACAGTCTGCCCTTCCCTTCAGTCCTCTTTCAACAGTCTGCCCTTCCCTTCAGTCCTCTTTCAACAGTCTGCCCTTCCCTTCAGTCCTCTTTCAACAGTCTGCCATTCCCTTCAGTCCTCTTTCAACAGTCTGCCCTTCCCTTCAGTCCTCTTTCAACAGTCTGCCCTTCCCTTCAGTCCTCTTTAAACAGTCTGCTCTTCTCTTCAGTCCTCTTTCAACAGTCTGCCCTTCCCTTCAGTCCTCTTTCAACAGTCTGCCCTTCCCTTCAGTCCTCTTTCAACAGTCTGCCCTTCCCTTCAGTCCTCTTTCACAGTCTGCCCTTCCCTTCAGTCCTCTTTCAACAGTCTGCCCTTCCCTTCAGTCCTCTTTCAACAGTCTGCCCTTCCCTTCAGTCCTCTTTCAACAGTCTGCCCTTCCCTTCAGTCCTCTTTCAACAGTCTGCCCTTCCCTTCAGTCCTCTTTCAACAGTCTGCCATTCCCTTCAGTCCTCTTTCAACAGTCTGCCCTTCCCTTCAGTCCTCTTTCAACAGTCTGCCATTCCCTTCAGTCCTCTTTCCACAGTCTGCCCTTCCCTTCAGTCCTCTTTCAACAGTCTGCCCTTCCCTTCAGTCCTCTTTCAACAGTCTGCCCTTCCCTTCAGTCCTCTTTCAACAGTCTGCTCTTCCCATCAGTCCTCTTCCAACAGTCTGCCCTTCCCTTCAGTCCTCTTTCAACAGTCTGCCCCTTCCCTTCAGTCCTCTTTCAACAGTCTGCCCTTCCTTCAGTCCTCTTTCAACAGTCTGCCCTTCCCTTCAGTCCTCTTTCAACAGTCTGCCATTCCCTTCAGTCCTCTTTCAACAGTCTGCCATTCCCTTCAGTCCTCTTTCAACAGTCTGCCCTTCCCTTCAGTCCTCTTTCAACAGTCTGCCCTTCCCTTCAGTCCTCTTTCAACAGTCTGCCCTTCCCTTCAGTCCTCTTTCAACAGTCTGCCCTTCCCTTCAGTCCTCTTTCAACAGTCTGCCCTTCCCTTCAGTCCTCTTTCAACAGTCTGCCCTTCCCTTCAGTCCTCTTTCAACAGTCTGCCCTTCCCTTCAGTCCTCTTTCAACAGTCTGCCCTTCCCTTCAGTCCTCTTTCAACAGTCTGCCATTCCCTTCAGTCCTCTTTCAACAGTCTGCCCTTCCCTTCAGTCCTCTTTCAACAGTCTGCCCTTCCCTTCAGTCCTCTTTCAACAGTCTGCCCTTCCCTTCAGTCCTCTTTCAACAGTCTGCCCTTCCTTCAGTCCTCTTTCAACAGTCTGCCCTTCCCTTCAGTCCTCTTTCAACAGTCTGCCCTTCCCTTCAGTCCTCTTTCAACAGTCTGCCCTTCCCTTCAGTCCTCTTTCAACAGTCTGCCCTTCCCTTCAGTCCTCTTTCAACAGTCTGCCTTCCCTTCAGTCCTCTTTCAACAGTCTGCCCTTCCCTTCAGTCCTCTTTCAACAGTCTGCCCTTCCCTTCAGTCCTCTTTCAACAGTCTGCCCTTCCCTTCAGTCCTCTTTCAACAGTCTGCCCTTCCCTTCAGTCCTCTTTCAACAGTCTGCCCTTCCCTTCAGTCCTCTTTCAACAGTCTGCCCTTCCCTTCAGTCCTCTTTCAACAGTCTGCCATTCCCTTCAGTCCTCTTTCAACAGTCTGCCCTTCCCTTCAGTCCTCTTTCAACAGTCTGCCCTTCCTTCAGTCCTCTTTCAACAGTCTGCCCTTCCCTTCAGTCCTCTTTCAACAGTCTGCTCTTCCCTTCAGTCCTCTTTCAACAGTCTGCCCTTCCTTCAGTCCTCTTTCAACAGTCTGCCCTTCCCTTCAGTCCTCTTTCAACAGTCTGCCCTTCCCTTCAGTCCTCTTTCAACAGTATGCCCTTCCCTTCAGTCCTCTTTTAACAGTCTGCCCTTCCCTTCAGTCCTCTTTCAACAGTCTGCCCTTCCCTTCAGTTCTCTTTCAACAGTCTGCCCTTCCCTTCAGTCCTCTTTCAACAGTCTGCCATTCCCTTCAGTCCTCTTTCAACAGTCTGCCCTTCCCTTCAGTCCTCTTTCAACAGTCTGCCCTTCCCTTCAGTCCTCTTTCAACAGTCTGCCATTCCCTTCAGTCCTCTTTCAACAGTCTGCCCTTCCCTTCAGTCCTCTTTCAACAGTCTGCCCTTCCCTTCAGTCCTCTTTCAACAGTCTGCTCTTCCCTTCAGTCCTCTTTCAACAGTCTGCCCTTCCCTTCAGTCCTCTTTCAACAGTCTGCCCTTCCCTTCAGTCCTCTTTCAACAGTCTGCCCTTCCCTTCAGTCCTCTTTCCACAGTCTGCCCTTCCCTTCAGTCCTCTTTCAACAGCCTGCCCTTCCCTTCAGTCCTCTTTCAACAGTCTGCCCTTCCCTTCAGTCCTCTTTCAACAGTCTGCCCTTCCCTTCAGTCCTCTTTCAACAGTCTGCCCTTCCCTTCAGTCCTCTTTCAACAGTCTGCCCTTCCCTTCAGTCCTCTTTCAACAGTCTGCCTTCCCTTCAGTCCTCTTTCAACAGTCTGCCATTCCCTTCAGTCCTCTTTCCACAGTCTGCCCTTCCCTTCAGTCCTCTTTCAACAGCCTGCCCTTCCCTTCAGTCCTCTTTCAACAGTCTGCCCTTCCCTTCAGTCCTCTTTCAACAGTCTGCTCTTCCCATCAGTCCTCTTCCAACAGTCTGCCCTTCCCTTCAGTCCTCTTTCAACAGTCTGCCCTTCCCTTCAGTCCTCTTTCAACAGTCTGCCCTTCCCTTCAGTCCTCTTTCAACAGTCTGCCCTTCCCTTCAGTCATCTTTCAACAGTCTGCCCTTCCCTTCAGTCCTCTTTCAACAGTCTGCCCTTCCCTTCAGTCCTCTTTCAACAGTCTGCTCTTCCCTTCAGTCCTCTTTCAACAGTCTGCCCTTCCCTTCAGTCCTCTTTCAGTCTGCCCTTCCCTTCAGTCCTCTTTCAACAGTCTGCCCTTCCTTCAGTCCTCTTTCAACAGTCTGCCCTTCCCTTCAGTCCTCTTTCAACAGTCTGCCCTTCCTTCAGTCCTCTTTCAACAGTCTGCCCTTCCCTTCAGTCCTCTTTCAACAGTCTGCCCTTCCCTTCAGTCCTCTTTCCACAGTCTGCCCTTCCCTTCAGTCCTCTTTCAACAGCCTGCCCTTCCCTTCAGTCCTCTTTCAACAGTCTGCCCTTCCCTTCAGTCCTCTTTCAACAGTCTGCCCTTCCCTTCAGTCCTCTTTCAACAGTCTGCCCTTCCCTTCAGTCCTCTTTCAACAGTCTGCCCTTCCCTTCAGTCCTCTTTCAACAGTCTGCCCTTCCCTTCAGTCCTCTTTCAACAGTCTGCCATTCCCTTCAGTCCTCTTTCAACAGTCTGCCCTTCCCTTCAGTCCTCTTTCAACAGCCTGCCCTTCCCTTCAGTCCTCTTTCAACAGTCTGCCCTTCCCTTCAGTCCTCTTTCAACAGTCTGCTCTTCCCATCAGTCCTCTTCCAACAGTCTGCCCTTCCCTTCAGTCCTCTTTCAACAGTCTGCCCTTCCCTTCAGTCCTCTTTCAACAGTCTGCCCTTCCCTTCAGTCCTCTTTCAACAGTCTGCCCTTCCCTTCAGTCCTCTTTCAACAGTCTGCCCTTCCCTTCAGTCCTCTTTCAACAGTGTGCCATTCCCTTCAGTCCTCTTTCAACAGTCTGCCCTTCCCTTCAGTCCTCTTTCAACAGTCTGCCATTCCCTTCAGTCCTCTTTCAACAGTCTGCCCTTCCCTTCAGTCCTCTTTCAACAGTCTGCCCTTCCCTTCAGTCCTCTTTCAACAGTCTGCCCTTCCCTTCAGTCCTCTTTCAACAGTCTGCCCTTCCCTTCAGTCCTCTTTCAACAGTCTGCCCTTCCCTTCAGTCATCTTTCAACAGTCTGCCCTTCCCTTCAGTCCTCTTTCAACAGTCTGCCCTTCCCTTCAGTCCTCTTTCAACAGTCTGCTCTTCCCTTCAGTCCTCTTCCAACAGTCTGCCCTTCCCTTCAGTCCTCTTTCAACAGTCTGCCCTTCCCTTCAGTCATCTTTCAACAGTCTGCCCTTCCCTTCAGTCCTCATTCAACAGTCTGCCCTTCCCTTCAGTCCTCTTCCAACAGTCTGCCCTTCCCTTCAGTCCTCTTTCAACAGTCTGCCCTTCCCTTCAGTCCTCTTTCAACAGTCTGCCCTTCCCTTCAGTCCTCTTTCAACAGTCTGCCCTTCCCTTCAGTCCTCTTTCAACAGTCTGCCCTTCCCTTCAGTCCTCTTTCAACAGTCTGCCCTTCTCTTCAGTCCTCTTTCAACAGTCTGCCCTTCCCTTCAGTCCTCTTTCAACAGTCTGCCCTTCCCTTCAGTCCTCTTTCAACAGTCTGCCCTTCCCTTCAGTCCTCTTTCAACAGTCTGCCCTTCCCTTCAGTCCTCTTTCAACAGTCTGCCCTTCCTTCAGTCCTCTTTCAACAGTCTGCCCTTCCCTTCAGTCCTCTTTCAACAGTCTGCCCTTCCCTTCAGTCCTCTTTCAACAGTCTGCCCTTCCCTTCAGTCCTCTTTCAACAGTCTGCCATTCCCTTCAGTCCTCTTTCAACAGTCTGCCCTTCCCTTCAGTCCTATTTTAACAGTCTGCCCTTCCCTTCAGTCCTCTTTCAACAGTCTGCCCTTCCCTTCAGTTCTCTTTCAACAGTCTGCCCTTCCCTTCAGTCCTCTTTCAACAGTCTGCCATTCCCTTCAGTCCTCTTTCAACAGTCTGCCCTTCCCTTCAGTCCTCTTTCAACAGTCTGCCCTTCCCTTCAGTCCTCTTTCAACAGTCTGCCCTTCCCTTCAGTCCTCTTTAAACAGTCTGCTCTTCCCTTCAGTCCTCTTTCAACAGTCTGCCCTTCCCTTCAGTCCTCTTTCAACAGTCTGCCCTTCCCTTCAGTCCTCTTTCAACAGTCTGCCCTTCCCTTCAGTCCTCTTTCCACAGTCTGCCCTTCCCTTCAGTCCTCTTTCAACAGCCTGCCCTTCCCTTCAGTCCTCTTTCAACAGTCTGCCCTTCCCTTCAGTCCTCTTTCAACAGTCTGCCCTTCCCTTCAGTCCTCTTTCAACAGTCTGCCCTTCCCTTCAGTCCTCTTTCAACAGTCTGCCCTTCCCTTCAGTCCTCTTTCAACAGTCTGCCCTTCCCTTCAGTCCTCTTTCAACAGTCTGCCATTCCCTTCAGTCCTCTTTCCACAGTCTGCCCTTCCATTCAGTCCTCTTTCAACAGCCTGCCCTTCCCTTCAGTCCTCTTTCAACAGTCTGCCCTTCCCTTCAGTCCTCTTTCAACAGTCTGCTCTTCCCATCAGTCCTCTTCCAACAGTCTGCCCTTCCCTTCAGTCCTCTTTCAACAGTCTGCCCTTCCCTTCAGTCCTCTTTCAACAGTCTGCCCTTCCCTTCAGTCATCTTTCAACAGTCTGCCCTTCCCTTCAGTCCTCTTTCAACAGTCTGCCCTTCCCTTCAGTCCTCTTTCAACAGTCTGCTCTTCCCTTCAGTCCTCTTCCAACAGTCTGCCCTTCCTTCAGTCATCTTTCAACAGTCTGCCCTTCCTTCAGTCCTCTTTCAACAGTCTGCCCTTCCCTTCAGTCCTCTTTCAACAGTCTGCCCTTCCCTTCAGTCCTCTTTCAACAGTCTGCCCTTCCCTTCAGTCCTCTTTCAACAGTGTGCCATTCCCTTCAGTCCTCTTTCAACAGTCTGCCATTCCCTTCAGTCCTCTTTCAACAGTCTGCCCTTCCCTTCAGTCCTCTTTCCACAGTCTGCCCTTCCCTTCAGTCCTCTTTCAACAGCCTGCCCTTCCCTTCAGTCCTCTTTCAACAGTCTGCCCTTCCCTTCAGTCCTCTTTCAACAGTCTGCCCTTCCCTTCAGTCATCTTTCAACAGTCTGCCCTTCCCTTCAGTCCTCTTTCAACAGTCTGCCCTTCCCTTCAGTCCTCTTTCAACAGTCTGCTCTTCCCTTCAGTCCTCTTCCAACAGTCTGCCCTTCCCTTCAGTCCTCTTTCAACAGTCTGCCCTTCCCTTCAGTCATCTTTTAACAGTCTGCCCTTCCCTTCAGTCCTCTTTCAACAGTCTGCCCTTCCCTTCAGTCCTCTTTCAACAGTCTGCCCTTCCCTTCAGTCCTCTTTCAACAGTCTGCCCTTCCCTTCAGTCCTCTTTCAACAGTCTGCCCTTCCCTTCAGTCCTCTTTCAACAGTGTGCCATTCCCTTCAGTCCTCTTTCAACAGTCTGCCATTCCCTTCAGTCCTCTTTCAACAGTCTGCCATTCCCTTCAGTCCTCTTTCAACAGTCTGCCATTCCCTTCAGTCCTCTTTCAACAGTCTGCCATTCCCTTCTGTCCTCTTTCAACAGTCTGCCCTTCCCTTCAGTCCTCTTTCAACAGTCTGCCCTTCTCTTCAGTCCTCTTTCAACAGTCTGCCCTTCCCTTCAGTCATCTTTCAACAGTCTGCCCTTCCCTTCAGTCCTCTTTCAACAGTCTGCCCTTCCCTTCAGTCCTCTTTCAACAGTCTGCTCTTCCCTTCAGTCCTCTTCCAACAGTCTGCCCTTCCCTTCAGTCATCTTTCAACAGTCTGCCCTTCCCTTCAGTCCTCTTTCAACAGTCTGCCCTTCCCTTCAGTCCTCTTTCAACAGTCTGCCCTTCCCTTCAGTCCTCTTTCAACAGTCTGCCCTTCCCTTCAGTCCTCTTTCAACAGTGTGCCATTCCCTTCAGTCCTCTTTCAACAGTCTGCCATTCCCTTCAGTCCTCTTTCAACAGTCTGCCCTTCCCTTCAGTCCTCTTTCCACAGTCTGCCCTTCCCTTCAGTCCTCTTTCAACAGCCTGCCCTTCCCTTCAGTCCTCTTTCAACAGTCTGCCCTTCCCTTCAGTCCTCTTTCAACAGTCTGCCCTTCCTTCAGTCATCTTTCAACAGTCTGCCCTTCCCTTCAGTCCTCTTTCAACAGTCTGCCCTTCCCTTCAGTCCTCTTTCAACAGTCTGCTCTTCCCTTCAGTCCTCTTCCAACAGTCTGCCCTTCCCTTCAGTCCTCTTTCAACAGTCTGCCCTTCCCTTCAGTCATCTTTTAACAGTCTGCCCTTCCCTTCAGTCCTCTTTCAACAGTCTGCCCTTCCCTTCAGTCCTCTTTCAACAGTCTGCCCTTCCCTTCAGTCCTCTTTCAACAGTCTGCCCTTCCTTCAGTCCTCTTTCAACAGTCTGCCCTTCCCTTCAGTCCTCTTTCAACAGTGTGCCATTCCCTTCAGTCCTCTTTCAACAGTCTGCCATTCCCTTCAGTCCTCTTTCAACAGTCTGCCATTCCCTTCAGTCCTCTTTCAACAGTCTGCCATTCCCTTCAGTCCTCTTTCAACAGTCTGCCATTCCCTTCTGTCCTCTTTCAACAGTCTGCCCTTCCCTTCAGTCCTCTTTCAACAGTCTGCCCTTCTCTTCAGTCCTCTTTCAACAGTCTGCCCTTCCCTTCAGTCCTCTTTCAACAGTCTGCCCTTCCCTTCAGTCCTCTTTCAACAGTCTGCCATTCCCTTCAGTCCTCTTTCAACAGTCTGCCCTTCCTTCAGTCCTCTTTCAACAGTCTGCCCTTCCCTTCAGTCCTCTTTCAACAGTCTGCCATTCCCTTCAGTCCTCTTTCAACAGTCTGCCCTTCCCTTCAGTCCTCTTTCAACAGTCTGCCCTTCCCTTCAGTCCTCTTTCAACAGTCTGCCCTTCCCTTCAGTCCTCTTTAAACAGTCTGCCCTTCCCTTCAGTCCTCTTTCAACAGTCTGCCCTTCCCTTCAGTCCTCTTTCAACAGTCTGCCCTTCCCTTCAGTCCTCTTTCAACAGTCTGCCCTTCCCTTCAGTCCTCTTTCCACAGTCTGCCCTTCCCTTCAGTCCTCTTTCAACAGTCTGCCCTTCCCTTCAGTCCTCTTTCAAAAGTCTGCCCTTCCCTTCAGTCCTCTTTCAACAGTCTGCCCTTCCCTTCAGTCCTCTTTCAACAGTCTGCCCTTCCCTTCAGTCCTCTTTCAACAGTCTGCCATTCCCTTCAGTCCTCTTTCAACAGTCTGCCATTCCCTTCAGTCCTCTTTCCACAGCCTGCCCTTCCATTCAGTCCTCTTTCAACAGTCTGCCCTTCCCTTCAGTCCTCTTTCAACAGTCTGCTCTTCCCATCAGTCCTCTTCCAACAGTCTGCCCTTCCCTTCAGTCCTCTTTCAACAGTCTGCCCTTCCCTTCAGTCCTCTTTCAACAGTCTGCCCTTCCCTTCAGTCATCTTTCAACAGTCTGCCCTTCCCTTCAGTCCTCTTTCAACAGTCTGCCCTTCCCTTCAGTCCTCTTTCAACAGTCTGCTCTTCCCTTCAGTCCTCTTCCAACAGTCTGCCCTTCCCTTCAGTCATCTTTCAACAGTCTGCCCTTCCCTTCAGTCCTCTTTCAACAGTCTGCCCTTCCCTTCAGTCCTCTTTCAACAGTCTGCCCTTCCCTTCAGTCCTCTTTCAACAGTCTGCCCTTCCCTTCAGTCCTCTTTCAACAGTGTGCCATTCCCTTCAGCCCTCTTTCAACAGTCTGCCATTCCCTTCAGTCCTCTTTCAACAGTCTGCCATTCCCTTCAGTCCTCTTTCAATAGTCTGCCATTCCCTTCAGTCCTCTTTCAACAGTCTGCCCTTCCCTTCAGTCCTCTTTCCACAGTCTGCCCTTCCCTTCAGTCCTCTTTCAACAGCCTGCCCTTCCCTTCAGTCCTCTTTCAACAGTCTGCCCTTCCCTTCAGTCCTCTTTCAACAGTCTGCCCTTCCCTTCAGTCATCTTTCAACAGTCTGCCCTTCCCTTCAGTCCTCTTTCAACAGTCTGCCCTTCCCTTCAGTCCTCTTTCAACAGTCTGCTCTTCCCTTCAGTCCTCTTCCAACAGTCTGCCCTTCCTTCAGTCCTCTTTCAACAGTCTGCCCTTCCCTTCAGTCATCTTTTAACAGTCTGCCCTTCCCTTCAGTCCTCTTTCAACAGTCTGCCCTTCCCTTCAGTCCTCTTTCAACAGTCTGCCCTTCCTTCAGTCCTCTTTCAACAGTCTGCCCTTCCCTTCAGTCCTCTTTCAACAGTCTGCCCTTCCCTTCAGTCCTCTTTCAACAGTGTGCCATTCCCTTCAGTCCTCTTTCAACAGTCTGCCATTCCCTTCAGTCCTCTTTCAATAGTCTGCCATTCCCTTCAGTCCTCTTTCAACAGTCTGCCATTCCCTTCAGTCCTCTTTCAACAGTCTGCCATTCCCTTCTGTCCTCTTTCAACAGTCTGCCCTTCCCTTCAGTCCTCTTTCAACAGTCTGCCCTTCTCTTCAGTCCTCTTTCAACAGTCTGCCCTTCCCTTCAGTCCTCTTTCAACAGTCTGCCCTTCCCTTCAGTCCTCTTTCAACAGTCTGCCATTCCCTTCAGTCCTCTTTCAACAGTCTGCCCTTCCCTTCAGTCCTATTTTAACAGTCTGCCCTTCCCTTCAGTCCTCTTTCAACAGTCTGCCCTTCCCTTCAGTCCTCTTTCAACAGTCTGCCCTTCTCTTCAGTCCTCTTTCAACAGTCTGCCCTTCCCTTCAGTCCTCTTTCAACAGTCTGCCCTTCCCTTCAGTCCTCTTTCAACAGTCTGCCCTTCCCTTCAGTCCTCTTTCAACAGTCTGCCCTTCCCTTCAGTCCTCTTTCAACAGTATGCCCTTCCCTTCAGTCCTCTTTCAACAGTATGCCCTTCCCTTCAGTCCTCTTTCAACAGTCTGCCCTTCCTTCAGTCCTCTTTCAACAGTCTGCCCTTCCCTTCAGTCCTCTTTCAACAGTCTGCCCTTCCCTTCAGTCCTCTTTCAACAGTGTGCCATTCCCTTCAGTCCTCTTTCAACAGTCTGCCCTTCCCTTCAGTCCTCTTTCAACAGTCTGCCCTTCCCTTCAGTCCTCTTTCAACAGTCTGCCCTTCCCTTCAGTCCTCTTTCAACAGTGTGCCATTCCCTTCAGTCCTCTTTCAACAGTCTGCCCTTCCCTTCAGTCCTCTTTCAACAGTCTGCCATTCCCTTCAGTCCTCTTTCCACAGTCTGCCCTTCCCTTCAGTCCTCTTTCAACAGTCTGCCCTTCCCTTCAGTCCTCTTTCAACAGTCTGCCCTTCCCTTCAGTCCTCTTTCAACAGTCTGCCCTTCCCTTCAGTCCTCTTTCAACAGTCTGCCCTTCCCTTCAGTCATCTTTCAACAGTCTGCCCTTCCCTTCAGTCCTCTTTCAACAGTCTGCCCTTCCCTTCAGTCCTCTTTCAACAGTCTGCCCTTCCCTTCAGTCCTCTTCCAACAGTCTGCCCTTCCCTTCAGTCCTCTTTCAACAGTCTGCCCTTCCCTTCAGTCATCTTTCAACAGTCTGCCCTTCCCTTCAGTCCTCATTCAACAGTCTGCCCTTCCCTTCAGTCCTCTTTCAACAGTCTGCCCTTCCCTTCAGTCCTCTTTCAACAGTCTGCCCTTCCCTTCAGTCCTCTTTCAACAGTCTGCCCTTCCCTTCAGTCCTCTTTCAACAGTCTGCCCTTCTCTTCAGTCCTCTTTCAACAGTCTGCCCTTCCCTTCAGTCCTCTTTCAACAGTCTGCCCTTCCCTTCAGTCCTCTTTCAACAGTCTGCCCTTCCCTTCAGTCCTCTTTCAACAGTCTGCCCTTCCCTTCAGTCCTCTTTCAACAGTCTGCCCTTCCCTTCAGTCCTCTTTCAACAGTATGCCCTTCCCTTCAGTCCTCTTTCAACAGTCTGCCCTTCCCTTCAGTCCTCTTCCAACAGTCTGCCCTTCCCTTCAGTCCTCTTTCAACAGTCTGCCATTCCCTTCAGTCCTCTTTCAACAGTCTGCCCTTCCCTTCAGTTCTCTTTCAACAGTCTGCCCTTCCATTCAGTCCTCTTTCAACAGTCTGCCATTCCCTTCAGTCCTCTTTCAACAGTCTGCCCTTCCCTTCAGTCCTCTTTCAACAGTCTGCCCTTCCCTTCAGTCCTCTTTCAACAGTCTGCCCTTCCCTTCAGTCCTCTTTAAACAGTCTGCTCTTCCCTTCAGTCCTCTTTCAACAGTCTGCCCTTCCCTTCAGTCCTCTTTCAACAGTATGCCCTTCCCTTCAGTCCTCTTTCAACAGTCTGCTCTTCCCTTCAGTCCTCTTTCAACAGTCTGCCCTTCCCTTCAGTCCTCTTTCAACAGTATGCCCTTCCCTTCAGTCCTCTTTCAACAGTCTGCCCTTCCCTTCAGTCCTCTTTCAACAGTCTGCCCTTCCCTTCAGTCCTCTTTCAACAGTCTGCCCTTCCCTTCCCTTCAGTCCTCTTTCAACAGTCTGCCCTTCCCTTCAGTCCTCTTTCAACAGTCTGCCCTTCCCTTCAGTCCTCTTTCAACAGTCTGCCCTTCCCTTCAGTCCTCTTTCAACAGTCTGCCTTTCCCTTCAGTCCTCTTTCAACAGTCTGCCCTTCCCTTCAGTCCTCTTTCAACAGTCTGCCCTTCCCTTCAGTCCTCTTTCAACAGTCTGCCCTTCCCTTCAGTCCTCTTTCAACAGTCTGCTCCTCCCTTCAGTCCTCTTTCAACAGTCTGCCATTCCGTCAACCTTTCTTCCCATCTATTCAACCAGCCCCAGCCCACTCCTCAGTTTTAAAACCAACTGTCTCTCCTTCCGTATCACATTCCCGTCATCTCTCTAGGAGTAATATCCACCATAAGGCCTCAAAGGCGAATCCTGATGCGACAAATGGGTGATTTACAGATTAAAAGCACAGAGAACAAGTGAATAAACAAGATAAGTCACAGTAAACCTGCTACAGTCTAATGATACCATCCATGATGAAGTCGGCTGTCATGCTGTGCTGATGCTTAGATATGGGTCAGAAACACAGCTAAACATTGTGGCAACATCTTCATATTTCATCCAGCACACAGCAACATAGCAGCCCCCCTTCCCTACCCTCCCTCTTCAGCTGTCCTCCTCTTGGGTTTGGTTGAGTCATCCTGTTGATTACTTTTTTATTTAACCTTTATTTAACCAGGCAAGTCAGTTAAGAACAAATTCTTATTTACAATGACGGCCTAGGAACAGTGGGTTAATTGCCTTGTTCAGGGGCAGAAAGACAGATTTGTACCTTGACAGCTTGGGGATTTGATCCAACAACCTTTCAGTTACTGACTCAACGCTCTAACCACTAGGCTACCTGATTGATTCATCCTTGCATACGAGAGATTGGGTTTGGTTTATTCATCATGTTGAATCACTGCATAAGAGAGATTGAGTTTGGTTGATTCATCATGTTGATTCACTGCATAAGAGAGATTGAGTTTGGTTGATTCATCATGTTGATTCACTGCATAAGAGAGATTGAGTTTTGGTTGATTCATCATGTTGATTCACTGCATAAGAGAGATTGAGTTTGGTTGATTCATCCTGTTGATTCACTGCATAAGAGAGATTGGGTTTGGTTTATTCATCATGTTGATTCACTGCATAAGAGAGATTGGGTTTGGTTTATTCATCATGTTGAATCACTGCATAAGAGAGATTGGGTTTGGTTGATTCATCATGTTGATTCACTGCATAAGAGAGATTTGGTTTTGGTTGATTCATTATGTTGATTCACTGCATAAGAGAGATTGGGTTTGGTTGATTCATCATGTTGATTCACTGCATAAGAGAGATTGGGTTTGGTTTATTTATCATGTTGAATCACTGCATAAGAGAGATTGGGTTTGGTTGATTCATCATGTTGATTCACTGCATAAGAGAGATTGAGTTTGGTTGATTCATCCTGTTGATTCACTGCATAAGAGAGATTGGGTTTGGTTTATTCATCATGTTGATTCACTGCATAAGAGAGATTTGGTTTTGGTTGATTCATTATGTTGATTCACTGCATAAGAGAGATTGGGTTTGGTTGATTCATCATGTTGATTCACTGCATAAGAGAGATTGGGTTTGGTTGATTCATCCTGTTGATTCACTGCATAAGAGAGATTGGGTTTGGTTGATTCATCATGTTGATTCACTGCATAAGAGAGATTGGGTTTGGTTGATTCATCCTGTTGATTCACTGCATAAGAGAGATTGGGTTTGGTCTGCCTTTGAAGCAACTATATTAGGATAGTCTTTGAACCTGTTATTCAGAAGTTATATTCAAATCAATGCCTATATATTATAAATTGGATGTACCACAAATGAATAAATCAAAGATTGGCCCTTTCAGAGTTGTTGACTTGGTTTGGACCAACAGTATTGCAGTATTTTCCAATCCTGTGTTTCCCAATTCTGTTTCCTAAAACTGTTTTTTACCTAGAACTTAAGAAACACTGATGTACTGAATGCTGGCCCCACCCTGACTCCTATCACAAACAAACTGACTCTCGTATATTTCTCAATCCCCCTCAACCCCCCTCACCCTCTCTCTGCTTGTCAAACATCGTTAGCTCACAGCCCATCCCCCCGAGTCTCAAGCAGTATGGCACCAAACCACCCCATCCTGGAATTAACCCCAATGTCAGAAAAGGAGAGGAGAGAGAGAGAGAGAGAGAGAGAGGAAAGAATGATACCATAATGCCTTGGCAAGTATACTGACTGCTCCTGCCAATAAACCACTTAAAGAAATAAGAAGTAAAATTACTGTGGGGCCGGAGTTATGAGATCCATATATCAGTCAAATGAGTTTGTCTGTCTGTCTGTCTGTCTGTCTGTCTGTCTGTCTGTCTGTCTGTCTGTCTGTCTGTCTGTCTGTCTGTCTGTCTGTCTTTCCTTTGAGAATGTAAAAAGGACAAGAGGGATGTATAGATGTCTGAGGAAAAATACATAGAGGAGAGAGGAGAAACAGACCTCATAGAGGAGAGAGGAGAAACAGACCTCATAGAGGAGAGAGGAGCAACAGACCTCATAGAGGAGAGAGGAGAAACAGACCTCATAGAGGAGAGAGGAGAAACAGACCTCATAGAGGAGAGAGGAGAAACAGACCTCATAGAGGAGAGAGGAGAAGCAAACCTCATAGAGGAGAGAGGATAAACAGGCCTCATAGAGGAGAGAGGAGAAACAGACCTCATAGAGGAGAGTGGAGAAACAGACCTCATAAAGGAGAGAGGAGAAACAGACCTCATAGAGGAGAGAGGAGAAACAGACCTCATAGAGGAGAGAGGAGAAACAGACCTCATAGAGGAGAGAGGAGAAACAGACCTCATAGAGGAGAGAGGAGAAACAGACCTCATAGAGGAGAGAGGAGAAACAGACCTCATAGAGGAGAGTGGAGAAACAGACCTCATAGAGGAGAGAGGAGAAACAGACCTCATAGAGGAGAGTGGAGAAACAGACCTCATAGAGGAGAGAGGAGAAACAGACCTCATAGAGGAGAGGAGAAACAAGACCTCATAGAGAAGAGAGGAGAAACAGACCTCATAGAGGAGAGAGGAGAAACAGACCTCATAGAGGAGAGAGGAGAAACAGACCTCATAGAGGAGAGAGGAGAAGCAAACCTCATAGAGGAGAGAGGAGAAACAGGCCTCATAGAGGAGAGAGGAGAAGCAGACCTCATAGAGGAGAGAGGAGAAACAGACCTCATAGAGGAGAGAGGAGAAACAGACCTCATAGAGGAGAGAGGAGAAACAGACCTCATAGAGGAGAGAGGAGAAACAGACCTCATAGAGGAGAGAGGAGAAACAGACCTCATAGAGGAGAGAGGAGAAACAGACCTCATAGAGGAGAGAGGAGAAACAGACCTCATAGAGGAGAGAGGAGAAACAGACCTCATAGAGGAGAGTGGAGAAACAGACCTCATAAAGGAGAGAGGAGAAACAGACCTCATAGAGGAGAGAGGAGAAACAGACCTCATAGAGGAGAGAGGAGAAACAGACCTCATAGAGGAGAGAGGAGAAACAGACCTCATAGAGGAGAGAGGAGAAACAGACCTCATAGAGGAGAGAGGAGAAACAGACCTCATAGAGGAGAGAGGAGAAACAGACCTCATAGAGGAGAGTGGAGAAACAGACCTCATAGAGGAGAGAGGAGAAACAGACCTCATAGAGGAGAGGAGAAACAAGACCTCATAGAGAAGAGAGGAGAAACAGACCTCATAGAGGAGAGGAGAAACAGACCTCATAGAGAAGAGAGGAGAAACAGACCTCATAGAGGAGAGAGGAGAAACAGACCTCATAGAGGAGAGAGGAGAAACAGACCTCATAGAGGAGAGAGGAGAAACAGACCTCATAGAGGAGAGTGGAGAAACAGACCTCATAGAGGAGAGAGGAGAAACAGACCTCATAGAGGAGAGTGGAGAAACAGACCTCATAGAGGAGAGAGGAGAAACAGACCTCATAGAGGAGAGGAGAAACAAGACCTCATAGAGAAGAGAGGAGAAACAGACCTCATAGAGGAGAGAGGAGAAACAGGCCTCATAGAGGAGAGAGGAGAAGCAGACCTCATAGAGGAGAGAGGAGAAACAAACCTCATAGAGGAGAGAGGAGAAACAGGCCTCATAGAGGAGAGAGGAGAAGCAGACCTCATAGAGGAGAGAGGAGAAACAGACCTCATAGAGGAGAGAGGAGAAACAGACCTCATAGAGGAGAGAGGAGAAACAGACCTCATAGAGGAGAGAGGAGAAACAGACCTCATAGAGGAGAGAGGAGAAACAGACCTCATAGAGGAGAGAGGAGAAACAGACCTCATAGAGGAGAGAGGAGAAACAGACCTCATAGAGGAGAGAGGAGAAACAGACCTCATAGAGGAGAGAGGAGAAACAGACCTCATAGAGGAGAGTGGAGAAACAGACCTCATAAAGGAGAGAGGAGAAACAGACCTCATAGAGGAGATAGGAGAAACAGACCTCATAGAGGAGAGAGGAGAAACAGACCTCATAGAGGAGAGTGGAGAAACAGACCTCATAGAGGAGAGAGGAGAAACAGACCTCATAGAGGAGAGAGGAGAAACAGACCTCATAGAGAAGAGAGGAGAAACAGACCTCATAGAGGAGAGGAGAAACAGACCTCATAGAGAAGAGAGGAGAAACAGACCTCATAGAGGAGAGGAGAAACAGACCTCATAGAGAAGAGAGGAGAAACAGACCTCATAGAGAAGAGAGGAGAAACAGACCTCATAGAGGAGAGGAGAAACAGACCTCATAGAGAAGAGAGGAGAAACAGACCTCATAGAGGAGAGGAGAAACAAGACCTCATAGAGAAGAGAGGAGAAACAGACCTCATAGAGAGGAGAAACAGACCTCATAGAGAAGAGAGGAGAAACAGACCTCATAGAGGAGAGGAGAAACAGACCTCATAGAGGAGAGAGGAGAAACAGACCTCATAGAGGAGAGTGGAGAAACAGACCTCATAAAGGAGAGAGGAGAAACAGACCTCATAGAGGAGAGAGGAGAAACAGACCTCATAGAGGAGAGAGGAGAAACAGACCTCATAGAGGAGAGAGGAGAAACAGACCTCATAGAGGAGAGAGGAGAAACAGACCTCATAGAGGAGAGAGGAGAAACAGACCTCATAGAGGAGAGTGGAGAAACAGACCTCATAGAGGAGAGAGGAGAAACAGACCTCATAGAGGAGAGTGGAGAAACAGACCTCATAGAGGAGAGAGGAGAAACAGACCTCATAGAGGAGAGGAGAAACAAGACCTCATAGAGAAGAGAGGAGAAACAGACCTCATAGAGGAGAGGAGAAACAGACCTCATAGAGAAGAGAGGAGAAACAGACCTCATAGAGGAGAGGAGAAACAGACCTCATAGAGGAGAGGAGAAACAAGACCTCATAGAGAAGAGAGGAGAAACAGACCTCATAGAGGAGAGGAGAAACAGACCTCATAGAGAAGAGAGGAGAAACAGACCTCATAGAGGAGAGGAGAAACAGACCTCATAGAGGAGAGAGGAGAAACAAGACCTCATAGAGAAGAGAGGAGAAACAGACCTCATAGAGGAGAGGAGAAACAGACCTCATAGAGAAGAGAGGAGAAACAGACCTCATAGAGGAGAGGAGAAACAGACCTCATAGAGGAGAGAGGAGAAACAGACCTCATAGAGGAGAGTGGAGAAACAGACCTCATAAAGGAGAGAGGAGAAACAGACCTCATAGAGGAGAGAGGAGAAACAGACCTCATAGAGGAGAGAGGAGAAACAGACCTCATAGTGAAGAGAGGAGAAACAGACCTCATAGAGGAGAGAGGAGAAACAGACCTCATAGAGGAGAGAGGAGAAGCAGACCTCATAGAGGAGAGAGGAGAAACAGACCTCATAGAGGAGAGAGGAGAAACAGACCTCATAAAGGAGAGAGGAGAAACAGACCTCATAGAGGAGAGAGGAGAAGCAGACCTCATAGAGGAGAGAGGAGAAACAGACCTCATAGAGGAGAGTGGAGAAACAGACCTCATAAAGGAGAGAGGAGAAACAGACCTCATAGAGGAGAGAGGAGAAACAGACCTCATAGAGGAGAGAGGAGAAACAGACCTCATAGAGGAGAGAGGAGAAACAGACCTCATAGAGGAGAGAGGAGAAACAGACCTCATAGAGGAGAGAGGAGAAACAGACCTCATAGAGGAGAGAGGAGAAACAGACCTCATAGAGGAGAGTGGAGAAACAGACCTCATAAAGGAGAGAGGAGAAACAGACCTCATAGAGGAGAGAGGAGAAACAGACCTCATAGAGGAGAGAGGAGAAACAGACCTCATAGAGGAGAGGAGAAACAAGACCTCATAGAGAAGAGAGGAGAAACAGACCTCATAGAGGAGAGGAGAAACAGACCTCATAGAGAAGAGAGGAGAAACAGACCTCATAGAGGAGAGGAGAAACAGACCTCATAGAGAAGAGAGGAGAAACAGAACTCATAGAGGAGAGGAGAAACAAGACCTCATAGAGAAGAGAGGAGAAACAGACCTCATAGAGGAGAGGAGAAACAGACCTCATAGAGAAGAGAGGAGAAACAGACCTCATAGAGGAGAGGAGAAACAGACCTCATAGAGGAGAGAGGAGAAACAGACCTCATAGAGGAGAGTGGAGAAACAGACCTCATAAAGGAGAGAGGAGAAACAGACCTCATAGAGGAGAGAGGAGAAACAGACCTCATAGAGGAGAGAGGAGAAACAGACCTCATAGAGGAGAGAGGAGAAACAGACCTCATAGAGGAGAGAGGAGAAACAGACCTCATAGAGGAGAGAGGAGAAACAGACCTCATAGAGGAGAGGAGAAACAAGACCTCATAGAGAAGAGAGGAGAAACAAGACCTCATAGAGAAGAGAGGAGAAACAGACCTCATAGAGAAGAGAGGAGAAACAGACCTCATAGAGGAGAGAGGAGAAACAGACCTCATAGAGGAGAGGAGAAACAAGACCTCATAGAGAAGAGAGGAGAAACAGACCTCATAGAGGAGAGGAGAAACAGACCTCATAGAGAAGAGAGGAGAAACAGACCTCATAGAGGAGAGGAGAAACAGACCTCATAGAGAAGAGAGGAGAAACAGACCTCATAGAGGAGAGGAGAAACAAGACCTCATAGAGAAGAGAGGAGAAACAGACCTCATAGAGGAGAGGAGAAACAGACCTCATAGAGAAGAGAGGAGAAACAGACCTCATAGAGGAGAGGAGAAACAGACCTCATAGAGGAGAGAGGAGAAACAAGACCTCATAGAGAAGAGAGGAGAAACAGACCTCATAGAGGAGAGGAGAAACAGACCTCATAGAGAAGAGAGGAGAAACAGACCTCATAGAGGAGAGTGGAGAAACAGACCTCATAGAGGAGAGAGGAGAAACAGACCTCATAGAGGAGAGTGGAGAAACAGACCTCATAAAGGAGAGAGGAGAAACAGACCTCATAGAGGAGAGAGGAGAAACAGACCTCATAGAGGAGAGAGGAGAAACAGACCTCATAGAGGAGAGAGGAGAAACAGACCTCATAGAGGAGAGAGGAGAAACAGACCTCATAGAGGAGAGAGGAGAAACAGACCTCATAGAGGAGAAAGGAGAAACAGACCTCATAGAGGAGAGTGGAGAAACAGACCTCATAAAGGAGAGAGGAGAAACAGACCTCATAGAGGAGAGAGGAGAAACAGACCTCATAGAGGAGAGAGGAGAAACAGACCTCATAGAGGAGAGAGGAGAAACAGACCTCATAGTGAAGAGAGGAGAAACAGACCTCATAGAGGAGAGAGGAGAAGCAGACCTCATAGAGGAGAGAGGAGAAACAGACCTCATAGAGGAGAGAGGAGAAACAGACCTCATAGAGAGAGGAGAAGCAGACCTCATAGAGAGAGGAGAAGCAGACCTCATAGAGGAGAGAGGAGAAACAGACCTCATAGAGGAGAGAGGAGAAACAGACCTCATAGAGGAGAGAGGAGAAACAGACCTCATAGAGAGAGGAGAAGCAGACCTCATAGAGGAGAGAGGAGAAACAGACCTCATAGAGGAGAGGAGAAACAAGACCTCATAGAGAAGAGAGGAGAAACAGACCTCATAGAGGAGAGGAGAAACAGACCTCATAGAGAAGAGAGGAGAAACAGACCTCATAGAGGAGAGGAGAAACAGACCTCATAGAGAAGAGAGGAGAAACAGACCTCATAGAGGAGAGGAGAAACAAGACCTCATAGAGAAGAGAGGAGAAACAGACCTCATAGAGAGGAGAAACAGACCTCATAGAGAAGAGAGGAGAAACAGACCTCATAGAGGAGAGGAGAAACAGACCTCATAGAGGAGAGAGGAGAAACAGACCTCATAGAGGAGAGTGGAGAAACAGACCTCATAAAGGAGAGAGGAGAAACAGACCTCATAGAGGAGAGAGGAGAAACAGACCTCATAGAGGAGAGAGGAGAAACAGACCTCATAGAGGAGAGAGGAGAAACAGACCTCATAGAGGAGAGAGGAGAAACAGACCTCATAGAGGAGAGAGGAGAAACAGACCTCATAGAGGAGAGTGGAGAAACAGACCTCATAGAGGAGAGAGGAGAAACAGACCTCATAGAGGAGAGTGGAGAAACAGACCTCATAGAGGAGAGAGGAGAAACAGACCTCATAGAGGAGAGGAGAAACAAGACCTCATAGAGAAGAGAGGAGAAACAGACCTCATAGAGGAGAGGAGAAACAGACCTCATAGAGAAGAGAGGAGAAACAGACCTCATAGAGGAGAGGAGAAACAGACCTCATAGAGGAGAGGAGAAACAGACCTCATAGAGAAGAGAGGAGAAACAGACCTCATAGAGGAGAGGAGAAACAAGACCTCATAGAGAAGAGAGGAGAAACAGACCTCATAGAGGAGAGGAGAAACAGACCTCATAGAGAAGAGAGGAGAAACAGACCTCATAGAGGAGAGGAGAAACAGACCTCATAGAGGAGAGAGGAGAAACAAGACCTCATAGAGAAGAGAGGAGAAACAGACCTCATAGAGGAGAGGAGAAACAGACCTCATAGAGAAGAGAGGAGAAACAGACCTCATAGAGGAGAGTGGAGAAACAGACCTCATAGAGGAGAGAGGAGAAACAGACCTCATAGAGGAGAGTGGAGAAACAGACCTCATAAAGGAGAGGAGAAACAGACCTCATAGAGGAGAGAGGAGAAACAGACCTCATAGAGGGAGAGAGGAGAAACAGACCTCATAGAGGAGAGAGGAGAAACAGACCTCATAGAGGAGAGAGGAGAAACAGACCTCATAGAGGAGAGAGGAGAAACAGACCTCATAGAGGAGAAAGGAGAAACAGACCTCATAGAGGAGAGTGGAGAAACAGACCTCATAAAGGAGAGAGGAGAAACAGACCTCATAGAGGAGAGAGGAGAAACAGACCTCATAGAGGAGAGAGGAGAAACAGACCTCATAGAGGAGAGAGGAGAAACAGACCTCATAGTGAAGAGAGGAGAAACAGACCTCATAGAGGAGAGAGGAGAAGCAGACCTCATAGAGGAGAGAGGAGAAACAGACCTCATAGAGGAGAGAGGAGAAACAGACCTCATAGAGAGAGGAGAAGCAGACCTCATAGAGAGAGGAGAAGCAGACCTCATAGAGGAGAGAGGAGAAACAGACCTCATAGAGGAGAGAGGAGAAACAGACCTCATAGAGGAGAGAGGAGAAACAGACCTCATAGAGAGAGGAGAAGCAGACCTCATAGTTATATTGAAGGGGAAGATGGAGTGAGGGGCTGACGGTTAAAGGTGAGCAGAATAGGCAAGTGTGTTTTTATGTTGAATTGTGATTTTATGTTGAGTTGTGTTTTTATGTTGAGTTGTGTTTTTATGTTGAGTTGTGTTTTTATGTTGAGTTGTGATTGTAATGTTGAGTTGTGATTTTATGTTGAGTTGTGATTGTAATGTTGAGTTGTGATTTTATGTTGAGTTGTGATTGTAATGTTCCCCAGCTGTTATTTTATTCTACAGACTGGGTTCTGTTATTCTGCAGACTGGGTTCTGTTATTCTACAGACTGGGTTCTGTTATTCTGCAGACTGGGTTGTTATTCTACAGACTGGGTTCTGTTATTCTGCAGACTGGGTTCTGTTATTCTACAGACTGGGTTCTGTTATTCTACAGACTGGGTTCTGTTATTCTACAGACGGGGTTCTGTTATTCTGCAGACTGGGTTCTGTTATTCTGCAGACTGGGTTCTGTTATTCTACAGACTGGGTTCTGTTATTCTGCAGACTGGGTTCTGTTATTCTGCAGACTGGGTTGTTATTCTACAGACTGGGTTCTGTTATTCTGCAGACTGGGTTCTGTTATTCTACAGACTGGGTTCTGTTATTCTGCAGACGGGGTTCTGTTATTCTACAGACTGGGTTCTGTTATTCTGCAGACTGGGTTCTGTTATTCTGCAGACTGGGTTCTGTTATTCTACAGACTGGGTTCTGTTATTCTGCAGACTGGGTTCTGTTATTCTGCAGACTGGGTTCTGTTATTCTACAGACTGGGTTCTGTTATTCTGCAGACTGGGTTCTGTTATTCTACAGACTGGGTTGTTATTCTGCAGACTGGGTTCTGTTATTCTGCAGACTGGGTTCTGTTATTCTACAGACTGGGTTCTGTTATTCTGCAGACTGGGTTCTGTTATTCTACAGACTGGGTTATTTTATTCTGCAGACTGGGTTGTTATTCTGCAGACTGGGTTCTGTTATTCTGCAGACTGGGTTCTGTTATTCTACAGACTGGGTTCTGT
This sequence comes from Oncorhynchus nerka, assembly GCF_034236695.1. Lineage (NCBI taxonomy): Eukaryota > Metazoa > Chordata > Actinopteri > Salmoniformes > Salmonidae > Oncorhynchus > Oncorhynchus nerka. Next base: position 41,923,541 of record NC_088424.1, on the reverse strand, counting down.
TATTCTGCAGACGGGGTTCTGTTATTCTACAGACTGGGTTCTGTTATTCTACAGACTGGGTTCTGTTATTCTGCAGACTGGGTTCTGTTATTCTACAGACTGGGTTCTGTTATTCTACAGACTGGGTTCTGTTATTCTACAGACTGGGTTCTGTTATTCTACAGACTGGGTTCTGTTATTCTGCAGACTGGGTTCTGTTATTCTACAGACTGGGTTCTGTTATTCTGCAGACTGGGTTCTGTTATTCTACAGACTGGGTTCTGTTATTCTGCAGACTGGGTTCTGTTATTCTACAGACTGGGTTATATTATTCTGCAGACTGGGTTCTATTATTCTACAGACGGGGTTCTGTTATTCTGCAGACTGGGTTCTATTATTCTACAGACGGGGTTCTGTTATTCTGCAGACTGGGTCCTCTGAGGCTCTCTGAGTCTTATTATTCAAAAACATGACACGAAAAAAGGGCCGGAGAAACTGAAGAGGATCATATCAGAATGTGTGTTTGTGGTTTTACTATGCTCTCTCCCTCTCTCTCTCTCTCTCTCTCTCTCTCTCTCTCTCTCTCTCTCTCTCTCTCTCTCTCCGTCTGTCCGTCTGTCCGTCTGTCCGTCTGTCCGTCCGTCCGTCCGTCCGTCCGTCCGTCCGTCCATCCGTCCGTCCGTCTGTCTGTCTCTTTCTCTCTACCCTCTCTCTCTCTCTCCCTCTACCCTCTCTGTCTGTCTGTCTCTTTCTCTCTACCCTCTCTCTCTCTCTCCCTCTACCCTCTCTGTCTGTCTGTCTCTTTCTCTCTACCTCTCTCTCTCTCTCTCCCTCTACCCTCTCTGTCTGTATGTCTCTTTCTCTCTACCCTCTCTCTCTCTCTCTCTCTCCCTCTACCCTCTCTGTCTGTCTGTCTGTCTGTCTGTCTGTCTGTCTGTCTGTCTGTCTGTCTGTCTGTCTGTCTGTCTGTCTGTCTGTCTGTCTCTTTCTCTCTACCCTCTCTCTCCCTCTACCCTCTCTGTCTGTCTGTCTGTCTGTCTGTCTGTCTGTCTGTCTGTCTGTCTGTCTGTCTGTCTGTCTGTCTGTCTGTCTGTCTGTCTCTCTCTGTCCGTCTCTCTCTCTCTCTCTCTCTCTCTCTCTCTCTCTCTCTCTCTCTCTCTTTCAGACACATTCAAGCAAAATGTAAGTAACTGCCTCGGTGACTAACAACCTCTTCCTTGGCTAATTAACTAATAAGTGTGTCAGTCCACATGATCTTAACAGATATGCAGTCGCGGCCTGAATAGCAGGGTTAGCTTTACATGTACCATCTGGTGACCCAGTTCGGATGAAAAACACATAGCTGCTGCTCTCTACACATGTAGATACAGTGATGAAACCCTATTCCCTATATTCAGTATTCCCCGGAGTCTGACAGCAGGGGACTATTTTCTCACACGCGCGCACACACACACACACACACACACACACACACACACACACACACACACACACACACACACACACACACACACACACACACACACACACACACACACACACACACACACACACATACACACACACACACACACACACACACAGTATTCCCCGGAGTCTGACAGCAGGAGACTATTACCCTCAAAGACGGAATCTCTCTCCAATTTCTCTCCGTCTCTCCCTACTCTCTATCCCTCTTTTCATGCACTCGCCCTCGACAGTCTCCTTTCCTCCTCTTTGTTCCACCCTCTTTCTTTTCTCCCTCTTTCATTGTCCCTTCTCTCATTCATTTTCATCCCCCTTTCTTCTTTTCTCTACCTCCATTTATCTCTCTGTCTCTTCAGGTATTTTAGGTCCTCCCCCTCTATCTCTCTTTTCTTCAGTCAATATAATTGGCATGGCAGGAGCCCTCCCTGCAGAGTACGCTAAAACAGCATCACACAAACAGAGAGAGCATACCCTGGCCAAGGCAATCAGCAATCCAAAACCAGAACAAACCAGTCCAGTCCAGCACAGCACACCCAGAACAAGAGCACGCTGCACACTGCTCACCCAGAGAATCCCACTACTGCTCACCCAGAGAATCCCACTAATGCTCACCCAGAGAATCCCACTACTACTCACCCAGAGAATCCCACTACTACTCACCCAGAGAATCCCACTACTGCTCACCCAGAGAATCCCACTACTGCTCACCCAGAGAATCCCACTACTACTCACCCAGAGAATCCCACTACTGCTCACCAAGATAATCCCACTACTACTCACCCAGATAATCCCACTACTGCTCACCCAGAGAATCCCACTACTACTCACCCAGAGAATCCCACTACTACTCACCCAGAGAATCCCACGAATGCTCACCCAGAGAATCCCACTACTGCTCACCCAGAGAATCCCACTACTGCTCACCAAGAGAATCCCACTACTGCTCACCCAGAGAATCCCACTACTACTCACCCAGAGAATCCCACTACTACTCACCCAGAGAATCTCACTACTACTCACCCAGATAATCCCACTACTACTCACCCAGAGAATCCCACTACTACTCACCAAGATAATCCCACTACTACTCACCCAGAGAATCCCACACCTACTCACCAAAATAATCCCACTACTGCTCACCCAGATAATCCCACTACTACTCACCCAGAGAATCCCACACCTACTCACCAAAATAATCCCACTACTGCTCACCAAGATAATCCCACTACTACTCACCCAGAGAATCCCACACCTACTCACCAAAATAATCCCACTACTGCTCACCAAGATAATCCCACTACTACTCACCCAGAGAATCCCACACCTACTCACCAAAATAATCCCACTACTGCTCACCCAGATAATCCCACTACTGCTCACCAAGAGAATCCCACTACTGCTCACCCAGAGAATCCCACTACTGCTCACCAAGAGAATCCCACTACTGCTCACCCAGAGAATCCCACTACTGCTCACCCAGAGAATCCCACTACTACTCACCCAGATAATCCCACTACTACTCACCCAGATAATCCCACTACTACTCACCCAGATAATCCCACTACTACTCACCAAGATAATCCCACTGCTGCTCACCCAGATAATCCCACTACTGCTCACCCAGAGAATCCCACTACTACTCACCCAGAGAATCCCACTACTACTCACCCAGAGAATCCCACTACTGCTCACCCAGAGAATCCCACTACTGCTCACCAAGATAATCCCACTACTACTCACCCAGAGAATCCCACTACTACTGACCCAGATAATCCCACTACTACTCACCCAGATAATCCCACTACTACTCACCCAGATAATCCCACTACTACTCACCCAGATAATACCACTACTACTCACCAAGATAATCCCACTGCTGCTCACCCAGATAATCCCACTACTGCTCACCCAGATAATCCCACTACTACTCACCCTGTTCTATATACCGTTTCCAATCCACAACATCAAACCCGGACTAGTATACTAGTACACAATAAAAAACAATACTATTTACCTGAACACCAACCCAAGATCAGGGTCTGTATTCATAAAGAGTACTGATCTAGGATCTGGTCCTCCCTGTTCCTGTAATCGAAAACATTATGATCTGAAAGGCCTAGATCAGCCGTCCTACTCTGAGGAGTTTACAGTCCCAGAGCACACAATCCAGTAAAGAAAACCAAACCCTGTCCCAAAACCTGATTTAAACTGATGAGACTCTCACTGCTATCACAGACAAAGACTGATTTAAACTGATAAAACTCTCACTGCTATCACAGACCAAGACTGATTTAAACTGATAAAACTCTCACTGCTATCACAGACCAAGATGAGAATGTAGTAGAAGTCAAGTCAAGTGATGAAGACTTAAATGTCAGAACATTACAAAACAACACAACCAGAGCTGTCAGCTAACTAGGCTCCGAACAGACAGAACACTACCTCACATGGCTTAGAGACTATAGCACAACAAACCGATACACCCACAGACTCATCATAATAATATACAGTATATGTCATAATAACATTCAAATAGCTTAGAATATTGAACAGTGCGACATGAATAAATCACAATGACTGTTTTTAAAATATGAATTGAAGAGAGGAAAGAATGAGGCTTCGCAGATAAACCGTCAGTCTTTGGTTTCATCAAAAACACATCTGCCTGAAGGAGGAATGGTTTAGTTGTGTTCATGGTGCCCTTCATTCATTCAGATATAATAGACCAATGGCTAGAGAGACTCTTGTTAGCCCCCAGGCACATGTATCAATGAACTGCAGAACGGGAACATGCTACTCATTAGATTAATCAGAACTAACTTCATGTTCAATTATGTTCATTTATTAAAATGTTGCTAAATTATGCTAATAGCAAACAATTGCAAGATGTCCTAATAAAAGGTAAGAAACTGAGACACTGTGTTCATGATGATCACATTAAACTACAGATGTAGAGGGAGTGGATGAGTGGATGAGTGAATGAATGGATGTGTGGATGAGTGAATGAGTGGATGAATGAATGAGTGGATGAGTGAATGAGTGGATGAGTGAATGAGTGAATGAGTGAGTGAATGAATACCTGAGTGAGTGAGTGAGTGAGTGAGTGAGTGAGTGAGTGAGTGAGTGAGTGAGTGAGTGAGTGAGTGAGTGAGTGAGTGAGTGAGTTAGTGTGTGAGTGAGTGAGTATGTGAGTGTGTTAGCGAGTGTGTGAGCGAGTGCGCGAGTGAGTGAGTGAGTGAGTGAGTGAGTGAGTGAGTGAGTGAGTGAGTGAGTGAGTGAGTGAGTGAGTGAGTGAGTGAGTTAGTGAGTGAGTGAGTGTGTTAGTGAGTGAGTGAGTGTGTTAGTGAGTGAGTGTGTTAGTGAGTGAGTGAGTGAGTGTGTTAGTGAATGAGTGTGTGAGTGAGTGAGTTAGCGAGTGTGTGAGTGTGTGTGTGAGTGAGTGTGTGAGTGAGCGAGTTGGAGATTTTGTTTTATTCACAAAGAGAGATACTAACTACATAGACCAATTGACAGTAATTGAAGGTTAGGACCGGAGGCCAAGTATCCGTTGTTTACAAGTACTCCTACTATTGAGAAGAACAATGAAATTACACTTGACATGCTCAAATGGTCCTCTCGAAAATTGGGGGCGAGGCAGCACCTCATCTCGGGTTAGTCAATCTTACGGGATAATTAATTGACTAGCCTAGGAGTGTGTCCGAGTAAAATAAACTCAGCATAAAAAGAAACGTCCTCTCACTGTCGACTGCATTTATTTTCAGCAAACTTAACATGTGTAAATATTTGTATGACCATAACAAGATTTAACAACTGAGACATAAACTGAACAAGTTCCACAGACATGTGACTAACAGAAATTGAATAATGTGTCCCTGAACAAAGGGGTGGGGGTCAAAATGAAAAGTAACAGTCAGTATCTGGTGTGGCCACCAGCTGCATTAAGTACTGCAGTGCATCTCCTCCTCATGGACTGCACCAGATTTTCCAGTTCTTGCTGTGAGATGTTACCCCACTCTTCCACCAAGGCACCTGCAAGTTCCCAGACATTTCTGGGGGGAATGGCCCTAGTCCTCCCCCTTCCGATCCAACATTTCCCAGACATTTCTGGGGGGAATGGCCCTAGCCCTCACCCTCCAATCCAACAGTTCCCAGACATTTCTGGGGGGAATGGCCCTAATCCTCCCCCTCCAATCCAACAGTTCCCAGACATTTCTGGGGGGAATGGCCCTAATCCTCCCCCTCCGATCCAACATTTCCCAGACATTTCTGGGGGGAATGGCCCTAGTCCTCACCCTCCGATCCAACAGTTCCCAGACATTTCTGGGGGGAATGGCCCTAGTCCTCACCCTCTGATCCAACAGGAAATCACGCATAGAACGAGCAGTATGGCTGGTGGCATTGTCATGCTGGAGGGTCATGTCAGGATGAGCCTGCAGGAAGGGTACCACATGAGGGAGGCGGATGTCTTCCCTGTAACGCACAGCGTTCTGATTGCCTGCAATGACAACAAGCTCAGTCTGATGATGCTGTGACACATGGCCCCAGACCATGACGGACCCTCCACCTCCAAATCGATCCCGTTCCAGAGTACAGGCCTAGGTGTAATGCTTTTTCAATCGACGATAAACGCGAATCGGACCATCACCCCTGGTGAGACAAAACCGCGACTAGTCAGTGAAGAGCACTTTTTGCCAGTCCTCTCTGGTCCAACGACGGTGGGTTTGTGCCCATAGGCAACATTGTGGCACGTGATGTCTGGTGAGGACCTGCCTTACAACAGGCCTACAAGCCCTCAGTCCAGCCTCTCAGCCTATTGTGGACAGTCTGAGCACTGATGGAGGGATTGTGCGTTCCTGGTGTAACTCTGGCAGTTGTTGTTGCCATCCTGTATTTGTCCCGCAGGTGTGATGTTCTGATGTACCGATCCTGTGCAGGTGTTGTTACACGTGGTCTGCCACTGCAAGGATGATCAGCTGTCCGTCCTGTCTCCCTGTAGCGCTGTCTTAGGCGTCTCACAGTACGGACATTGCAATTTATTGCCCTGGCCACATCTATAGTCCTCATGCCTCCTTGCAGCATGCCTAAGGCATTTTCACATAGATGAGCAGGGACCCTGGGCATCTTTCATTTGATGTTTTTCAGAGTCAGTAGAAAGGCCTCTTTAGTGTCCTAAGTTTTCATAACTGTGACCTTAATTGCCTACCGTCTGTAAGCTGTTAGTGTCTTAATGACCGTTCCACAGGTGCACGTTCATTAATTGTTTATGGTTCATTGAACAAGCATGGGAAACAGTGTTCAAACCCTTTACAATGAAGATCTGTGAAGTTATTTGAATTTTCACGAATTATCTTTGAAAGACAAGGTCCTGAAAAAAGGGACATTTCTTTTTTTGCTGAGTTTTTGAAAATGTGAGAAGAAGTGTCCAATCGGTCCATGCCCCGTTAATAAAATATTTCAATAATTCTCACTTTTTCTAACTGGGTTTTCCTCCTCCAAAAGAGAGAGTCACAAGACTTTTTCAATTCCATTTCAGGTTGTGTCCTGAATGGCACCGCATTCCTTATCCGGAGTGGTGCAGCGGTCTAAGGCTCTGCATCTCAGTGCAAGAGGTTTCACTACAGTCCCTGGTTCGATTCCAGGCTGTTTTACAACCGGCCGTGATTGGAGTCCCATAGGGCAGTGCACCATTGGCCCAGCATCGTCCAGGCCGTCATTGTATATAAGAATTTGTTCTTAACTGACTTGCCTATAAAGATAACATACAAATATTTAGCGATGGCTCTGGTCAAAAGTAGTGAACTAAATCAGGATAGGGTGGCATTTGGGACGAAGAGCATCCTAGGACATCCGTTTATTAAAAAAAAAAAAAACATTGACAAGCAAGTACTTTGGTAAATGTTAGATATCAAACGCTCCAGTGTTACGCACACAGAGAGACGGCAGTCTCGCCTTCCAGCCAACAGAACAGCTGCTGGAATCAATTGAGGATTTCTGTTTGAACAATACAATTATTTTAAGAATGTGTGTGTGAGTCTGAGTTTCTCTGTGTCTGTATTCAACACACACATTTATGGAATAATGTTTAAGCCATAGAACAAGAGAGAAGGGGGGACAGAGAGTGAGAGAGAGAGAGAAAGAGAGAGGGGGAGGGACAGAGAGTGAGAGAGAGAGAAAGAGAGTGGGGGAGGGACAGAGAGACAGGGGTGGGGACAGAGTGAGAGAGAGAGAAAGAGAGAGGGGGAGGGACAGAGAGAGAGGGGTGGGGACGGGTGAGAGAGAGAGAAAAAGAGAGAGGGGAGGGACAGAGAGTGAGAGAGAGAGAAAGAGAGAGGGGGAGGGACAGAGAGAGAGGGGTGGGGACGGAGTGAGAG